>NW_017678778.1:0-19941 GCF_001879085.1 Nicotiana attenuata
GTGGAGGCCAGCCAGCCGAACACTCCAGCCAAATTCTATCATTTTACAAACCAGATCAAATGGCATTGGCTCAGATGCCCGTATTATCTACAGGTATTATTTCCGTGCTACGTTAAAGTAAGGGATTGCTTCAGTGCTATTTGTTCACACGAGTTACGTCTTCGCACCCTATTCACAGAATGTAATATCATCGTCTGTTGCGTTCCTCATTTTCTATAAGTCCTTCGTGAGTCCTCGGTCACCTCCCTGATTCATTTAGTGTCCACTTCTTGTGGGCATCTGTGGTTGTGGATCGGCTTCTATCGTCCCTTGTGTTCATATCTCTTGTGTTTTGAGTACTAGTAGCAGACCCTCTTGTTTGCTTTGATATGACAGCGCTTTCGAGGTCAACCTCCCACTGGGCCAAATTGTATTGGTTTATCCCACATTCACCAATTCTCACGGACACGTCGGGCTGATTATGGCCATGCGCCGACCTAAAGGCGCATACAGGTATCACACATGCCAATGATGTTGCCATAGGTTTGCAGCTGGTCTGAGAATGGATTCCTACTACCTCATTCGAGTAACAAAGGGATTAATATTTAGTCTGTTTTTTGAGGCATGTTTACTGGATGGTCCATGATAGGAGACGGGTTGTTTGGCTTATCCTTAGCTTTAATGTTTGGGAAACCAAAGCGCAGAAGTCTCCGACGATTGATTCAGTTCTAGTAGTCCGGGAGTTTGTGTATGGTTCCCTTCTGACCTTCCAGGCATGCCACTCAGATTATGATATGGTTTTTCTGTACTTGATTGGCTCCAGGTACCGCAGACTATTCATCTATCCCACCGTACCTATGGCTTCGAAGATCGTTAAAGGGAGTTGAATTGAAGAAGCTTAAGGAGTTTGTTAGAAACAGGGGTTTGTGAGCCCGATGTGTGTCATCTTGGGTGCACCAGTGTTGTTTGTGAAGAAGAATGATTGGGATGATGGAATAGTGCCATGATTACACGCCAGTTGAACAAGTGTTCCATTACAAGAAACAAGTACCGTTTGCTTGCGCATGGTCTAGTATATGGAATGTGGTGCAGGCCACAATTGCAGGGTGCCTAGGGTGTTCTCTAAGAATTTGACTTGGAGATCAGGTTATCAATCAGCTGAAGATTGAGTTACTCAAGATCCCGATAGACTGCTTTTCGCTATACTAGATATGCCCTAATGGAGTTTTTGGTGAGTCCTTCGGCTTGACTAATGCCCCTGCGACGTTTAATTGACCTTGATGTAATACGGGTGTTCAAAGCCTTAATTTGATTCCTTTTGTTATTGTCCTTCAATTGATGACATCTTGAATAATACCTCCACCACTGAGTCTTCGGGGAAGGCCAGGTTAGACAGCCACTCGCCTCTCACTATTTGACAATTTGCGCAGAGTAGTAATGTTTCAAATGCTATGTTTCTCTCCAGTGTGCAGTTTTGGCTTGAGTCCAGTAGCATTCTCACGTCCAGGAGCGGCCATGTGCGGTATCAGTCCACTTATATCATGTGGAGTGCGTGATTAAAGATTGAGCGCAGAATGAGTTGGCCACGTCCTAACTTTCGTCATGACTGAGATTAGACGGCGAGTTCCTGGGCTGTAGGCTTATTACTGGGCGTCGATTTGGCAGGGTTTTTCATGCCTATTGCATCACTTTGACTACCAGATTAGCAAACACCCAAATAGGGTAACTCCTTTCCGTGGTGCTGACGATTTCTGAGGCTAGCTTTCAGAAGCTCAGAAGCCTTGAAACTCATCATGCACCGGTTCAGTGTTGTACTTCCGGTTTCAGGATGTATACGGTATATTGAAGACGCTTCACGCATTGGCTTGGGTTTTATTGATGTTAGGAGGGGCAGTTATTTTATATGCTTCCGTCATATGGGAAGATTCATCGAGAAGATCATTCCTTTGTGCATCTGACCTAGATTTTTTTAGCTTAGCAATTGTTCAACACATCCCAACACTCTTAAGTAGTATGGAGCTATCTAATCTGTATGGGGTGTCCATGTTGAGGTTTATTATCTGATTTCTAATTTTTTCTGTGCTTAGCTTGTAGTCATTTTGTTATCAAGCAGGATGGCAGATATATATATATGGGTATGTATGCTTGTATTGAGTTGCTGAAGGTTGCATCATAGATTCTCACCATTCTTTTTATCATCCGGTGCATAGTGCAAATGTGTCGCGTGATGGCCTTAAGCAGGAAAGCAGAGAGTATGGGTAGTCTTTTGGCATACATGTTCAGTGTAAGGTATGAGACCACTAAGCTTTGGGCGTTCAGTCCTTGCTAGCAGACGTTGTGAGGCTTGGACCCATTCAGAGCTAGCCCGTAACAGTCCTTCTAGTTGTGTTTGCTCAAACCATCTTCATTAAATTGGGACAGATAAGGCTTCGGACAATTCTGATGATCTTGCTTTTGGGCAGTTCTTCAGAGAGATGGTGCTACAGGGTAGTGCCAAGGAGGTTCCCCTCTCCCCCCCCCCCCCCTCTATGGCTGAGATGTCTGCGGACTCCAGGGTCGCCTTATGCGTCCTACACTTGTCGACTGGCCTTAGTAGGAGAGAGGGTTCTAGAGAAGGCACACCTAGTTTCATTTGAAATATTCCAATTCTCATTGCAGCGTACAACTCAAGACTGTATCTATGACCCGAGGACAACATTATGTTGGGGCTGCGGATGACCAGAAAAAATATAGTTGAGTATGTGGCTAGGTATTTGAATTTGCCAACAGAGTTAAGGTATGAGCACTAAAGAGGGCCCAGGTGGTCATACTTCGTCAAGTAGTGCATGCCTATACCTGAGTGGAAATGGCGAGCGCATTACGTATGGACTTATCGTAAGACTCGGCCGTTCTCTGCGGACATTGCGGACAGTTTGATGAAAGTTTGGGTCATTGTCCGACAGGAACATGGCCAGTCGGACTTCATTCCAAGCTAGTTGACTTATAACTTCAGAAGAGGTTGGCTCAGATCTACATTGGTGGGGAATAGCCTCTCCGTTGCATGGACACGTGTGCCTGTTTCCATCATATCAGACCGATAAACGTCTGCTCAGTCTCACTTGCCCCAATTTCCTGGAAAGAGAGCCCGTATCAGAGTGCTGTGGGGTAATCCCGAGTAGTAGGCTCAACATACTGTGATTTCACCAGCATATTACCGACCCAGCATTATGATGCGGGACAATTCAAATTCTGCGAGTGATATTGCTCAAATAGCATGTCGTGATTTGATCTTGAGGGCAGGCGTGGCGATCTAGTTCTTTGGCATTAGTCGAGGATTGTTTTCCTGTACAAACAACAGTTATCGTCTCAGTATTCAAAAATGGCTCTTCTCTATTGAGTGCTTTATCACGGTCGACGATGTCGTTCCCCGTATCGGGTGTGGTTTGAGACCTGTGAGCGCTAAGTTGTAATGTACAAATTGGTGAATAGATAACTAGAGAAGTTTGAGAAGTTGATTTCGGCACAATGAAGTCAAAAAGACTTCGCACAGGCACAAGTCCACGACCGAAGATTACGTCGATCAGAGGCGCGTGATGTATCATTCATTGGTCGGCAAAGAAAGACTCCTCTTTGAAAGTCTCTCCGGATAAGGGTATTACGAGTTTGCGGGAAGGAAAGGCAAGTTGAAACCCAAGTTTATTGGCTCATTTGAACGGTATTGAGGCGAGTTGGTGGGTTGCTTATGAGCTTAGTTTTTCCTCCAGTCCATATCAAGTAGTTCCATCGATTTCCTTTCAACCGTTTCTATGCTTCGAGGTATCACGCCACTTGTCTCCCATATGTTAGCTTCAGTAACCTATTCAGCCTATATGAGAGCTTGCGGTTATAAAGGAGGAGCAGTTTGCCATTTGTTGATTAGAGAGGACTGGCAGTTGAGTCAAGAGCATTTCTCGCGGTGAAGGCCAGTAGAGGGCCAAACCAGTCGAGGGGGAAGGCGACTTGGTGAGTCCGAGGGGAACATACGAAGCAGATATCCACACTGATTCAGCACTTCAGTACGAATTCTAAAACCCGTTCGAGGACGAAGTTTTGTTTAAGAGGTGGAGAATTTTATTGACACCGACTGATCGTTTTCTTTCCTTAGAACCTCCGTTCCCGCTAAATAAGATTTCCCGTACCGGCTTTTATTTATTTATTGACTTCGCAGGGGATGTTGGTTCGGGACTTTGGACGAAAGTTTGGGTTGAAAAATCGAAATGTACTGGTTCCTAAGGCTTGGCTTAAAAAGGCCAAAGTTTTGACTTCGGTCAATGTTTTGAGTAACCGACCTCTGGAATCAGTGAATTTGAAGGTCCAACAGGTTTGAAGAATGAGATATTCAGTACAATAATGGGCGTTATGTCCGGATCAAGGAATTTGGATGACCCGAGAGCGTTTTTGGGGCCCAATGTGAAAGTTTTGAATTTCTTAATGATTTTTGAAGCTTCTTTAGATTTGGTTTTGGAGGAGGGTTTTTGTGATAATCGAGGTCCCGAATGGAAGTTTACAGAGATCGGGAATAGTTCTGTATGTCTTTTAAGACTTGCACGGCAAAATTTTGGTGTCAATCCGATAAGTATAACTACGGTTTCGGCACATTGGAAGTATTTTAATTGAAGAACTTGAGAGTTCATGAATTTGATGTCAATTGGTTTAGGGGTGATTCTTAGATTTTAGCATTGTTTCAGACATTCGAGTGGTTCGAGCGATGTCCGTTTTATGATTCCAACTTTCGATATGTTTCGGGGGCGGCCCAAATGGGACCCGAAGCATCAATCGGCGAGGCCTCGAACTAAGTTGAAATTTGAGAAGGAGCTGAAGCCCCAGTATCTATCATGATAATTAGTGTAAATTATGGGTTTATAGTAAAACCTAGGCGTTTTAAACAAAAATGAGTTTAAACCACCAAATTTGTTATGGTAAATGTAATAGAAATTCATATATTCCTTGTCCTTTAGGTATGGGTAACAACTTTTCTTCAAAAAATATATACACGGAATCCGGCAGTGGGCCCGGGGGTGAATTTTAGGAACCTTGCATTTAGGGTTGGGAAATTTAGTTTAATAGTTTAGAAATATGAACTCTTGAGGCCATATATTGACTAGTTCTTACCCATTTGAATAGTTTTGGATCGTTCGGCTCCGATTTTAGGGTTGGAGCACATTCTTGAAATTTGAAGTAAGCTTTGGGACGAGGTAAGTCTCCTTTCTAACCTTGTAAGAGGGAATTAACCCCATAGGTGAATTAATAAATGTATGTGACTTTCTGTGGGGGGCTACGTACGTACGTGGTGACGAGAGCCCGTACGTAGCTACTCTTATGCTAATTGTCCGGGTAGTTTAGGACCCGTATCATCCTATACTTGCAAATTTTTGCGTCCTTGCTTGTTACTAAGATCACTTAGGTCATGCTAGAAATTAGTAAATAAATATAGACGGCTATACTCACTTACTTGAGAACTTGTATCAATTATTTGACTATAAATGGGCAATGTGTGCTTGCTTGATAATAAATTGCTATTTGTGGATCGGGCCGATCGCCTCGATAGTAAATAGATGCATCTATGGTTCGTGCCATTTGACCCTCTGGCAGTGTACAGTTTATTATTATGTTGGACCAGGCCGTACGACCTCGGCATAATGTGTGCATGTTATTTACTTGGAACTTCCCGTGATTTCACTACTTAAATGTTTGAAACGTAAGCTGTTACATGATGTAATTGAAACTTGACATGTTGTTATGAAAGAATGTCTTACGTCTCCATGATCTTAATCTGTCATTATTATTCATGCTATCCATGCTTAGCGTAACACTTGAATTATATTATTATTGACCCTAGTAAGTGTCAAGTAGACCCATCGTCACTACTTCTTCGAGGTTAGACTGGATACTTACTGGGTACATATTGTTTATGTACTCATACTACGCTTCTGTGCTTAAATGTACAGGATCTGAGGCAGGTGCATCTGGCTACCCGTCCGGCGCGCATCCCTGATACTTGATCGAGATCTCACGGTGAGCTGCCCTCTTCCGAGCCGTTCAGCAGCATACAGGAGTCTCTCCTTTTGTTATTACTGTCTATTCTGTTTCAGGCAGTAGGATAGTTATATTCTTTTGTACATTCTACTAGTTTCTCTCGTACTTGTGACACTAGTTCCTGGCACACACAATAGTAGACTATTATTTTTGGGTTGTATTCATATTCCTATGATCCCTTTTAGTCTTTCCCGATTCAGTCGCCTTATAATTTGTTAATTATCGATTGTTTTGAATTTGAGTTAAGTAAATGTCGAGAATGATTTTTTAAAAGAATGAGAACTCACTAGTTGATTAGGGCTGCCTTGTCTAACAATGGTGTTGGACGCCATCACGACCTATAATGGAAAGTGGGTCGTAACAGAATGCAATCCCAATCTTGTTGGTTATGCTGATGCTGGTATTTATCCGACCCACACAAGGCTCGATCTCAAACAAGCTATGTGTTTACCTGTGGAGGCACTTCCATATCTTGGCGATCGATTAAGCAATCAATCGTGGCTACTTCATCTAATCATGCTGAGATAATTGATATTCATGAAGCAGGTCGAGAATATGTGTGGTTGAGGTCTATAATACATCTTGTTCGAGACAAATGTGGTTTAAAATGTGACAAACTACCCTCGATTTTGTATGAAGACAATGCAGCATGCATAACCCAATTTAAGGGAGGATTCATAAAAGGAGATAGGACAAAGCACATTTCACCGAAGTTATTTTTCACACATGAGCTTCAAAAGAATAGTGATATCAATGTGCAACAGATTCGTTAACATGATAATATGGTTGATTTCTTCACCAAATCTCTACTGACGTCAACCTTCAAGAAGTTGGTTTACAAGATTGGGATGCAAAGGCTCAAGGATGTGAATTGAAGCTCTCATCATGGGGAGTTAATAAGCATTGCACTCTTTTTTCCTTACAAGATTTTGTCCCACTTGGTTTTCCTTGCAAGGTTTTTAACGAGGCAACCAAAAGGCATATAATTAAACATGCGTACTCTAATTCCTTTACTAGAATTTTTTTCCCAATGGGTTTTATTTTAGTTAAAGTTTTAATGAGGCACATTATCTATTGAGTAGACATTCAAGGGGGAGTGTTATGAATAGAATTGTAGTTAGAGTGAATGTCTATCTTTTAAAAAATTTGTTACTTTGTGGCTAAGTCATTATTCCCTCTATAAATATAGGGGATTTACTCCATCGTAAATCGTCCGATTCAATAAGAATTACCTCTCTCTTTTCCTTGCAATATTCTCCTTTTCTTTATTGTTATATTTCATCTTATAAATATACCTCTTCAATCTCGAGTTCGTTATGTTTTACAAGTGCTAATGTATTCATACAAACAACAACAACCCAGTGAGATCCCACATGTGGGGTTTGGGGAGGGTAGTGTGTACGCAGACCTTACTCCTACTCCGGACGAGTAGAGAGGCTGTTTTCGGCAGATCCTCGGCACAAGAAGGAAAGAGTCAATGTATCAGTAGCAACAAACGAATCCTAACAGATAACACCAGCAACGCAATAACCAGAAAATAGAGAGCAAAGTATTAACACTAAGCATCAACAAAGGCACAATACTACATACGCAAGGGAATAATATGTACATACAGGGCCACTAAACATACTATTGCCTAACTTTCGACCCTAAAGAAGTATTAAGAACACAACAGAAGCCCCTAGCAGCCTAAAACAAGACACTATCACACTAGCCTCCTATCTCCTAACATACAACCGTAGTGCTCGACCTCCATAACTTCCTATCCAGGGCCATGTCCTCGAAAATCTGCATCCGCACTATGTCCTGCCTGATCACCTCTCCCCAATATTTCTTAGGCCGGCCTCTACCTCTCCTCATACCCGTCAAGGCCAGGCGTTCACACTTCCTCACCGGTGCATCCAGGCTTCTCCTCTTCACGTGCCCGAACCATTTAAGCCTAGCTTCCCGCTTCTTGTCTTCCATGGGTGTTGATACCCAATTTTTCCTATAATATTTTTAAAAGTACATATATACTTTCAAAACTGGGCATGAGCATCAATTGATATTTCTCCATAATTCCTATATTTTTAAAATTGATTACCTAGCATTTTACTTACATTAATAGTTACAAATCGCATCACAAGTGGCTTTATAACATTTCATGACTTAGTATTGCTATATATAGTTATATTAAGTTCTAATTATTTCACAAATGGCCAGGTTTACACATTTTGGTTACAATTGCACTAATTTTGCAATTATAGCCCATGTATACATCACTGCATTATTTTACTAGAAATTGGTCCATTATATTTTTTATGTATTGAATCACTATTTTAAAGCACTTCCATGCATACAAATCATTTTTTGTAATTAGTTAATTATTTTACAAATTAATTTTATTCAATTACTTTGGGTATTTAATAAACAGCCTCTTTCAATTTTAGCCTAAAACTAACCAGCCCAATACCCCTTATAAAATTAGCCCAAACCCTTAGGCCCAATTCCCAACCTGCCCGACCCAAACCCCTTGGCCAATCATGACCGTTGATCATTTTGATCAACGGTCCAGGACTCCCCTACCTTAATTAAACCAAAAGACCCCCCTAAGCCTAACCATTTCCCTTCTTTCCCCACCGTCACTCCTCTCTTCGTCTCTCAAACGCTCTCTAAAGAAACCCTAATTTCCCCCCGCCGTCACTAGCCTACTGTCCTTCTATGGTGGTTCTTCACCACCTCAGGCCTCTAATGGCCTCCTATATGCTATGGTATCTCCATCTCCTAGATCCTTGAGGAGATTCTCAAGGGACCAGGGCAAGTCTGTTTTACACCTTTGGATTTTCTTGCCTATTTTAGGCCATTTGGCTCGACCTTGAGTAAGATCTTTCTCATTTTCGTCCTAAATCCATGGTTTCCTAAGTCTATGACCTCATCTATATTATACTTCTAAAAACCCTAATTTTTACCTTTGATCTTCTTAGATCTGTACAGATCTGAGACCGATTGAATGTATTTCACATGTTTCCTTGAAAGATTCCTACTGTTTCAACTGATTTTTCGTTTTTCCTAAAACTAGGTTTACCCTAAGTCATGTTCTCTAAAAACAATTCTTATTTTTGAATGTTAATCGTCTGTTATTAAGTGTTATTGATTGATTTCCGCTAAGATTGTTTGGACCCTAGTCGATTTATACTAAAGCCCCAATTTTCTTATACTTCTGCTTCGTTTCTGGGGTTTTCCGTGTTACTCGTTGCATTGTTTCGTTCTATGCTTTGACTTTCATGGTTTCTCCTTAGTCTAATTCAGTATCTTGTGACTTTTTACCCTAGTTCATCTCTACTAGGGTTTCTGAGTCGATCTCTCGGCTAATTTCTGTGTGTTTATGAAATTTTATTTGTGAAAACTGATATCCCCCCCCCCCCCTTAAATTAGTACTATTTTGAATTTTGATTTACTGATTTGCTCTGTTAAGACTTATGTGTTGATTCTTGATTTATTCCCTTGTTTACGATTTTAATTATTCTTCTTACCTTATTTAATTGCCTGTAATGTTACTAATTCTTCACGATTATTTCCTTAATTAGAGTTCTGTTTGTTTACCTCTTTACTTAGGTCTGACTTGATTTCTTTCCTTAAATGACTCCTGTCTTTTAACCGTTGAGTAGTTATCCTCAATTAAGGGAAGACGATGCTGATTTTGTGTGTAATTGATCCTGTGATTTCCTTAATTGCTGAGTGTTGATTTCTTTTACCTTATTCTGCTCGGCTCCTAAACTACTATATATACTCTCCTCTATTCTCACTTTTGGGACACAAACATTAGTTTATAAACACACTTACACTCTAAAACTCTCTAGTCTTCTCTGCTACTTGGGATATTCATTGATCTAGCCGGCAGTAAGCCAAGGCTATATATTGCACTGCACCAGTTTCACACTTTGTGTTCTCTTTCCCTAACTGGTACGTCTCTGATTAAGTTTTGAGACCTCAAACTCTATGTGTTTCATTACTGCACTATTCCATTAACCATGAATCCAATATGTTTTTCCATTTATTTCTTTGCTTAGCATGTTTAAAGTATTGTCTTTCTCAATATGTAACTAGCATGTCTAAACTATAACTACTTGTTTACTGCTTTATCTAGCATGTCTTAATTATGAATGCTTATGTAATGTTTGTCTAGCATGTCTGTTTAAATTCCTGCCTGCTCTTCTTTACTGATGAGATTATACTTAATCTCTTGGGGCTTCGATTGATCCTAATTATGTGCATGATTCTGTCCAATACCCCCTGCTTTCAACATGGTTTTGCTATACCCCAGCTATGTGTCTCAACTACCCACTGTCATGAACAACCTATTAATTCTATAAAGCTCTTGAGAATTCTGTGCATTTTGCTATTTATGTGTTTCCCTATATGTTGATGTGTATTCTATGTGTCCCCAATCCCTCTATCCTTGTGTGGAATCTGTTTGCCAAGTGTTTTGAATCTGGTTGTTCTGTGATTTGTGTTCTGATTTCGAAAGTGTTTTAATACTTCTCTCAAACTATATTACCACCAAACTGGTTCCTATTTCAGAAAACCTTTTCACTCCTGGAGTCATCTCTATACTATTTTTTCCAAAAAAAAAACCTTTCAAAACTATGCCAAGCACTCTCACTTTACTCCTAAGTCAATAGGTTCTGCCCCTCCAGTGTGTGTACTGTCTTGGGATCCTCTTGAGATTCCTTTGAACTCTGGCACACTGGGGCTGGCCATTCCATACTGCATATATTTAGTCTCTATTGTAAAAAGTCTGGGTGTGAGCACTGCCCGGGATCCTTGAGGTCCTTAGGAAACTCTGACACACCTGGACACAAATTTGGCAATGAAATCCTTGGCATTTGAGACTACTGAAGGCCTGGTACTCCCAGTTTTGCTTCGGGCCTGCATCAGGCTCCTTATAGTTTAATCTATATTTCACTTATGTAATTCATTTGATTCTGGCCTGTAATAAATTTTTTTGTAAACAAATATTGGGGGAAACTAGTAAGGGGGGGGGGGGTTCCTATATGATGTTTGTGGGAAATTGGGTAGGCCATCCTGCTTCGAGTTTATATCACGATAGAAAAACATGCTTTAGGTCCATATGCTATGCTACTTGCAACGAAACATGTCATAAATTTATAATATTTGCATTAGAAAACCTGCCTTAGGACACTCACGTTTATATTCTGCATATTAGAATCATGTTATAAGTTCATCACTTTTTTCTCTGGCTTTGCATAAGTTATTATCACCTGGAAATCATGTCATTAAACTGCTGCTGTAATCTTGCTTAATAAAAAATGATCATCTTTATGTGCATTAGAAATCCTGATTTAGGACTTTATTTGCATTGGCTCTAAACCGTGTCTACGTCGTTTGAATAAGTAACTGTCTATAAAAGGTTCAAAACAGTCCAACACCTAGATATCATGTCTTAGTGTAAACATGCATAAAATCACTTGTTATAACCTTCATTACTTAGATCGGCATGCCTATAGGATAAAAGGACTTCAAATTGTTTAAGTGGTTCCCAGATTATGACTGCATATACACGCCTAGGCAAGCCTTAGGCCGTTAGATAACTATGAAATCAGGTTCTGTATATGTGTAAAATTGTCCAGGCTTAACAGGCTATAAAACCAATAGGCAAACTGATTAGGATTCTGTCACTTCCCTTAAAACAAACGCTGCACGTTCTGCTCTGTAATGTTCATCTAGATATCATGTTCCTAGGCTTTCTGAATTTCTTTAAAATCAGTTGTTTGAGACGTGCTCCTGATTTGCCTATGTATATGTGGAGGTAAATATGAGCCTTTTATCTGCTTGTCGCCTAGACTTTTTCCGCTTTAAACACCTTAGGATTGTCTAGAACTGTCTAAGTCTAGAGGTCCTAAACTCCTCCGGGACCACAAGGAAGGGCGGGTAACAGCACGCTTAGAGTTCGTTAATCAAAAATCGCTTATATAACCGCTAAGGGGTGGGATAATGGGTAGTAAAAGGATATGATGACCTGTGCGCTAATGCAACGTGTAACCCCTTTCACCGAGGAGTGATTACCGGGTATTGCATGGATATGATCCTATAGGATAAACAACTTCGGATCTCCCTTATCCCTTTTACATATGTGTGCTTAGACTGCTTATCTATTAAAAGTCTTCATTCCTTTTACACATGTGTGCTTAGACTGCCTATTTGCTAGTTGACTAATTCACAAAGTAAGTTTGGCCGGGACCCACCGTTGTGGACCTCGAGGGGTGCCTAACACCTTCCCCTCAAGGTTATTTCGAGCCCTTACCCTAATCTCTGGTAATGCAAACTAGTTACATGAGTTAATTGCTCTAGGTGCCCTAACGCACTTTAATCCGTTAGGTGGCGACTCTTCAAACACCCAATTCCCAAAAGGAAATGAGTTGTTCCCCCATGAATGTCGAAACCCGGACTTCCCCGCGAAAGGGAAAAATAGGGGCACGACAACATGGCGACTCTGCTGGGGATATTCTAGGCTCTTACCATAACGAACTTATTTTTTTTGAATTAGTCTTAAACATGCTTTATCCCGTGCACCCTCCCCCTTATCTGATTTTAACTGCTTATTTATGATTTCTTTTATTTCCTGAAACTAATTTATTTCTTTGTTTTCTTTCTCCGTAACTGTCTTTCAATTATTTAAACACTGCATTTACCTTTTTTTTACGTGCAAATACTTGACAACATGCTATTTATTGTTGCATAAATCATGCTCCACATCATATTCCACTCGTGCGTATCAAATCCTATAGCAACGCTTGATGAGTGGTTGTGCTCTTCCAATTTATTACCCTTACATTCGGAAAGGCTTATTTGCGGTAAAACTAGTCGATCAGCGATGCAGTCGACGGTTCCGTGCCTTTCCCTCTCAAGTTGTCCGCTTGAGGGTACCAGTCTAGACCCCCACAGTAACCTTACTCTTATTGTAGTTGTGCATGCATCATGGTCAAACCTAGTCGGATTAATATGTTGTCCACATAATAATCCTTTAAGACGAGCTTATCCAAAGTCCGCCGGGGTTTCCATAATCCCAACGGACATAACCACGTTCTGTGCATTAATTTGGAGAACTAAATACTAATATGCTAATCATGAATCTACAAATAGTCGAGTCTGGTGGGGGAGAAGGGCCTAACCTTTTTGTTTTATAGAAAATGAGGCACGAGGTCCCCAAATTCGGCATGGTCAGCAACATTCCACCATTGCTACTAGATTGGTAGGAGGAGCTTTCCTCAAGTGACAAGAAATACGTGAGAAAGCACTTGGGCAATTTACCTTCTCTGCTAGACATTTAGCCAAACAATATGCTGATTGAGGCTGCAACTTTGTTCTGGGGCAATGAAAAGGCTGTGTTCCGTTTCGGGGATATGGAAATGACACCACTCTTAGAAGAAATTGGGGGACTTGCGAGACTGACTTAGGATAGCCCTGGGTTGTTGGTACCGGAGAACCGTACTGGTAAAGGGTTCCTAAAGATGATGGGGCTGAAGAAAAATGCTGACTTGGAATGCCTAAAGAAATCCTACATACCCTTCGAATAACTGTATGAGAGATATATTCATAGCAAGTCCTACCGTACCTTCCACGACGAGCTTTCTATCACTTCTCTGGGACATTTCCATCGCAGAGTGTTCGTGTTCATCGTGTGCTTCTTGGGCCTGATAGTGTTCCCGATGAAAAGGGAAAGAATCCATACTAGATTGGCCTTGGTCGCCAAGACTTTGATGGAAGGGATCAATGAACAGACATACACTATAGTCCCCATGATCATAGCCGACATCTACAGGGCTCTGGAGCGCTGTCAAAAAGGGATCAAACATTTCGAGGGTTGTAACCTGTAACTGCAGTTGTGGTTGTTAGAACATCTTTAAAGGGGCCAGTATAGCCAAGAACTTCCGTGAAGGGCTTGGAACGACCATATTGCCTTCCATCACCCCAAGTGGATGACTTACATTCCAGACAGGTTTGCTTAGCCGGAAAGTGCCAAAGAGTGGGTAGAGTTCTTCCACAATCTAGCCGAGTAACAAGTGCAATGGATGTTTGAGTAGTTCCCAACAGACGAGTTCATCATCCGATCCAGGGACGCTCCACACTTAGTGCTGATTGGGTTGAGGGGAATATACCCTTATGTCCCTGTCCGAGTTATGAGGCAAGCCAGCAGGAAGCAGGTTGTACCAAGGGTTTCCAAGATGAGTCACTTCAGAGCAGACTTTCAGGACGACGATGTCCCTTACAAGTGCCAAGCTTAGCACATGTGGAACTGCAAGATCGTTGTGGAAAAGAACACCATTGAGCGAGACAGGTATCACGCTGGGTGTTAACCTCTCTACCCAGCATGGTTAGAAGACAACCTAAAGGGAATGGTGAGACCAGGAGTCGGTCGAGGGAATAGGATCATAGACGAAGATGCTGAGGCTCAAGTCAAATACAACAGGCTGCGCAAGAGGGTCCACGACTCTGAGAATGAGCACTAGGAAATACATGAGACAAACATGAGGCTGATCAACGAATAGAAGGAAATGGTTGTCACTTCCAACAGAAGGTTGGAGTATCTAGAGTGAGGATTAGTGGAGCTGGAGGGCAAAATCATAAACAGGATTGAGGATTGCCAGAATGCTGAAGGAAGCGAAGGAGGACATTTGGCTAGAGCCTACCTACTGTTGGGTCTGCGCGAGCTGGGAAACCTGTATGATGGTGTCAGGAAGATCGAATCTGGGGAAGGTCCTTCTGGGACCAAGTAGGCTAGATTTATTCACTTTCCTAAAATGTAATAAGGCCAAGTGCCAATAGTGACTTACTTTTCTATTATCTTAGTGACGTTTGGGATTCGTCTATTTTCATATTATGAAATGAGGCATTTACCAGCATCTAAAGTTCTCCAAAACTATCTGTCGCTAGGCCTACCTCGAGCACAACGAGGCTCCCAAATTAGGACACGAATTTACTTTCCCGCAATATGTGTTTAAATACTGCAAACAGTTCAGAATCATTACTGACTTGGCTACCTCTTTCTTTTTCTTTCTTTCTTATTAATTATTCCCATTCCCCAAAAGGTCGATTCGTGCATACTGGCATCATCAGCTTATCACACAAGATCCAGGGGGCCTCCACCTTCTCCTCCTCCTAGTCCACCAAAACGCAAGGGGAAAGCAAAAATGGAAGATTTGAACGGCACTAGAAAGGAAAACAACACAGGGGTTGAACACGCAGAAACTTCTGAGGGTCAGGGTACTCAGGCCCCAAATGATGAAGTTTCACGGCTCGAACAGAAAATACTGGAACTCTAGAGTGAGCTCGAGCATGTCCGAAATGTGGCAAACCTATCCTTCTCACTCAGCGTCCCAGACATCAGTCATCCAAAAACTCAGAACCCCGCACCACCTCAAAACACGCCCAACAAGCGCCCACAAAATCCACATGTGTCTCACCATTATAAAACTCCACCACAAAATCAAAAGATCCCACCACAATACCCGCCAAACACCTACCACACTCCACAAAATGCTTCACCAGTCATTCATGAACCCCAGAATTCCACCAATGATCACCACCATACTCAGATTCCAGGCCACCAAAACAACCCTATATATGTAGAAACCCTACCTCACTCCCCTCAACCTATCTCCTATGCATCGGAATCTATTGAGAAGGACATGCTCATTAAGAACCTGGCCGAGGAGCTCAAGAAGTTAACCAGCCGAGTTTAAGGCGTTGAAGGAGGCAAGGGGATAGAAGGTCTGAACTACGAAGACCTATGCATACAGCCGGATGTAGAACTGCTAGAGGGTTACAAACCTCCCAAGTTCGAGATGTTTAACGGTACAGGTGATCCCAGGGTTCATTTGAGGACCTATTGTGACAAGCTTATTGGGGTCGGGAAGGATGAAAAGATCCGGATGAAACTCTTTGTGAGAAGTCTTACGGGATATGCTTTATCCTGGTACATCAGCCAGGATCCTAAGAAATGGTCCAACTGGGTGAGTATGGCATTTGATTTCATGGACCGATTCAGGTTCAACACAGAAAATGCACCGGATGTTTTCTACATCTAGAACCTCAAGAAGAAGCCCATTGAGACTTTCCGCGAGTATGCTACTCGATGGAGGTCGGAAGCGGCCAAGGTCAGACCATCTTTGGACGAGGAACAGATGAACAAGTTCTTCATCAAAGCACAAGATCCGCAATATTATGAAAGATTGATGGTTATTGAAAACCATAAGTTCTCTGACATCATCAAACTTGGTGAAAGGATCGAAGAAGGCATCAAGAGCGGGATGGTAACGAACTTTGAGGAATTGCAGGCCACTAATAAAGCATTGCAGTCAGGGGGTATATCTAAGAAGAAAGACGTGGGGGCAGTAATGGTAGCCCAAGGCCCAAGATCTCCACTCACATACCAAACATCTCCACTCACATACCAAGCACCCCCACCCACATACCAAACACCTCCACCTACATATCGACCCCATCCCCCAGATATTCCCAACCAGCCACTGTCTATCACACCTATAATTCCCAACCATCTCATTTCCAGTCACCTCCAACTCGTCAAAACTACCCAAGACCGCAACCCAATTTTGACCGCAAACCACCCAAGCAATACACCGCTATTGCTGAACCCAACGACCAACTGTATGAGAGCTCGAAGGCCGCTGGTTACGTCACTCCTATTCCCCCTGTGGCAGTGGAGAACCCATTCCAATGGGTCAACTCAAATAAAACCTGTGCATACCATTTCGGTATAAAGGGGCATGATAACTAGAGATTCTAGTTTATTTTATACTCCTTTTTACTTGAGTTTTGAATTAAAAATGTATAAAAATAGTCCCACTAGCTTACATGTTGTACTTGTTTGCAGGGTTTGGTCAAAAAAATGACAAGAAGTCAAAACCAGCTCAAAAAGGAGTGAAACCTGCACAAGTACCAAGAGCAAGTCAAAGCACTGCTGCAGCATAAAATCCATCGTAGCTGCAACAGACCCACCGTAGCCGCGGTCCATTTAGTGCGGTCCACGGTGGAGTGTTTGGAGAGGTGCATTCTTGGAGTTCTAAGCAGTGCGGTCCGCGGAAGATTCTTCGCGGTTGCGGTAGCCTCATCGCGACCGCAGTCCGTTTGTTGCGGTCCGCAGAGAGGGGATTCAGAGAGCTCAGGAATTCGGAAGTTTCAAGACACCACGGCCGCAATCCATTTGTTGCGGTCCGCGGTGAAGCCACCACGGCCGTAGTGCATTTATGCGATCCGCGGTGGGCAGATTTAGAGAATGAAAAAGTGAAGCCAAAAAGCCTCACCGCGGCCACGGAGCATTTTCCGCGGTCCGCGGTACCTCCGTCAAGGGTATTTTTGTCCAAAAAATTCAGCCTTGTATAAATACTTCTTTTTCCGATTCTTAGGGTATCTTTATCTAAGCTGAACACGTGAACGGCGGTTTTAGTCTATTTTGAGTAATTTTATAGTTGGTTTAACATTGAATCTTCAAATCTTAGCTTGTAATTATATATTATGGGTTGTTCTTCATCTAAATATCTGATTTCTTCTATTATTATGAGTCGCTAGACCCATTAGCTAGGGTTGTGGCTCAACCCTAGTGTAGGTATTTGATGGGTCTTTTGTTTTAAGGCTTAGATGTGTATGGGTGGTTGATATTTGGACTGATTTGTGTTTTCCATGTTGAATTAGTGGTTGCAAACTCTAATTTGTGCCTATTTGACTTGGGCTCTTCTTGAGAAACAGAGCTTGAGTCTAGGAAAATCAGTTCAACAAGGAATTGGGGCGTATTCAAGAGATTGATAGCCCCAATTAAAGGGTTAAATCTAGTGATAGTAATACCCGACTTGAGCCTATATTGCTTGCATAATTTTGACACCCAATTGGTCTTGAGAAAGTCAATTAGGGCAAAGTCACTCAAGCTACCGAGAGTTATTGAGTGAGTAGTGTCGTGCATTGGCTATATCGCGATCCCAATCATAACAACTTTGCCTTAGGCTTTAGAACCCGTCAAGTGTTCACCTAGGATAAAGTCACTTCCCTAGTGCCCCGTTAACCATTTAGAAAACCTTTCAAGCATTCATACTTAGCTTAATTTTGCATATCATTAGCATAAACTTAGAAGCAACAAACAAACAAATATGATTTGAAGTGTAATCAAGAGCACTACACACTGCTAGATTAGATAGAAATCCAACTCCAAACATTGTTATAGCTCCCTGTGGATTCGATCCCGACCATCTCGGGTAAAAGCTGCATCGATGACTTTAAACTTGCAGTCACACTCACCCCAATTGTAGTACAGACGCAGTTGCCAGTCGAGGTTGAGATAGCTGCATCGGTTCCATTTGAGGTAGAGGTAGCTCCATCTACGGCCACCCCTGTTCCATTTGAAGTAGAAGTGGCCACACTTTTCACAGTGACAGTATCAACCACACCTCCTTTTAATTCAAAAGCAATACCCTGGGATTACGTTGCCGAAGCTAGGCGAAAAGGAAAGACAAAGATGGAGGAATCCGATGCTGCACAAGGAATGACTAGGACCGGAAGAATCTATACACCTGAACACTTGGGAGGACCAAGTAAGGATGCCACTACCAAGCAGCCTATCATTGAAACAGGACCAGATGACCTTTGGAGGAAAGTACAAGCAAGGGAATACTCTGTCATTGATCATTTGAACAAAACCCCAGCTCAGATATCCATCCTGTCACTGTTGCAAAATTTGGAGGCACACAAGAATGCTTTGATAAAGGTGTTGAGCGAAGCTTACGTGCCCAACAATATCACATGCGGAGAGATAGCCAACATGGTAGGACAGGTGTTGGAAAGTCACAAAATCACTTTCCACGAGGATGAGTTACCGCCTGAGGGTCTGAATCACAACAGGGCACTGCACATCACAGTGCAATGCGAAGACTACTTCATTACCAGGGTCCTGATTGATGGACGATCCAGTCTCAATATTTGCCCATTGACAACACTGAAGAGGTTGGGCAAAGGCCTATACGAGATACGAGAAGGGACCATGAACGTGAAGGATTTTGATGGGTCTCAGATAGCTACCTTCGGAGAAATTAATCTCTGTCTGCAAATGGGGCCTACGTGGTTTGATGTCGAGTTTCAGGTACTGGACATATCTCCATCCTACAATCTGCTGTTAGGACGACCATGGATACACGCCGCTGGGGCTGTGGCATCAACTTTACACCAGGCCGTGAAGTTCGAATGGAACCATCAGGAGGTGATCATTCACGGGGACGGGAGTAACCCCATTTACACCAGTTTAACCATCCCGGTTATCGGGAACAGAAGAAGGTTAGGAGGGGAAACCTATCATCACGTTGAATGTGTCAATTCCGTTGAGAAAGACAAATGGTGGAGTAACAAGATAGAAAGCACACTAGCATGGTCTGGGTATGAACCCGACAAAGGGCTTGGGAAGAATCTCCAGGGTATTACCAAACCAATACAGTTGAAACATCACGGTACTACTTTCGGGCTCGGATACCAATATACATGGCAAGAGTATGATGACTGTTCGCCTCCATGGCATGGACCTTATTACCCTCTCGAGCAACCAGTGCCACATTTGGGTCAGACTTTTCACCAAGCTGATACAATATGGGGAACTGCAGAAGAAGAAGCATTAGCTGGGCTGAGGAATCTGTTCCTGGAGGACGAGGATATGGACTACAGTGCAATAATTAAAGAGGAGGAGGATGAAGGCCTCACTATTCAGACTATGGAGAAGCGAGTTGTTCTCAAGAACTAGACTGCCACACCATCCCGGGCTCACCGAGTCCCTGGGTAGCTTGGCAATCAACTTAATTTTATTTCTATAGCCATGTTAGGCGTTCAAAATTTTTCAGTAATTCGTTTTAAAGA
>NW_017678779.1:0-788 GCF_001879085.1 Nicotiana attenuata
AATTGCTTTATGTGTTTTGTTTGTCGCCCTAGAATTTTATCCTTTTAAAACCTCTGAAAAGCCAAGCTCCCTCCCTTTAGGATTAGTAGTCCTAAGCGCCTCCGGGACTGATAGGTGGGACGGGTAATAGCATGCAGTAGGTAACGATACCATTCCGCGCTTAAATACCATAACGGGGTGGGAAGGGTAGACATGGAGATGATGATCACATGATAACACTATGCGTACGATTGATTACCGGTGTTGTGTGGATGATCCATGTGTTTTACAAACCTAGGACCCCCCTTCCTTTATGTGACTTTGTTTAATATCAATAAAGTTCTGTCTTTTCAACTACCCAAAACCCCTCTTTAATTTTACTGCATTATTCCTTTTTTCCCTAAATTTTTTATTCTTTGTTTACTCAATATCTTGATTAATTTTCTGCATTTAGATCCTCCTTCAAACAAATTGTAGATCATCTAGACCTTGATTCCAACATGCTTGTTACGTATCTATCTGTAACCCTTATGTGTGAAGTTATTTGTATACTTATTTGCATTAAAGTCACAACATAGCATGGCTGGGAACCACACTAGTGGATCTTGAGGGGTGCCTAACACCTTCCCCTCGAGATAATTTCTAGCCCTTACCCGAACTCTGGTTTTCAAACTCAAAACTCTAGTGTCCTAATGCACTTAATCATTAGGTGGAGACTCTTAAATTCCAAAAACCCAATTCCCACACGGGAATAGAGTTGTCTTCTCAAATGTCGTAAACCCGATTTTGCGAGAAAAAGGGGGCGTCGA
>NW_017678779.1:3232-8552 GCF_001879085.1 Nicotiana attenuata
TGAATTAACCAATCCTGAACGAGAATTCTCCAAAGTGTTGTTGTTTGGAGTAGATGTGGGTGGAACAGCAGGTAATTGGCTAACAAAAGCTTGAAGAGCGTTATTGACTTGAGAGGCAATAAGTTTTTGCAGAGCCTCATTCATGGTTTCAACATTTTCGAATTGAGCCTGTCCATCTGTGTGAGATCCATCAGGAGTGCCTTCACGAGACCGTCGTGGGGAGCCTCGTGGAGAACCGTGTGGAGAGCCTCGTGGAGAGTCTCCCTGAAGTTGTTGGATTGTTTGAATTTCTGGGTTTCCTTGAGTGTTGTCATTGTGTTTGACATGATTGATGCAATCAAGAAAATTAGGTTGAGATATACTTGATTATCAGATTCCCGGTAACGGAACCAATTTGTTTAACCAAAAAATAGGATTTTAGTCAAAACTAGAATTTAGAAGAATCGGGTTACTGATAATCGAAAAAGTAAATAAAGAAAGAAATTTTAGAGTAACCAAGTATGAAAGCTGGTAAATCAAAGTATATTCCAATAGTCACCTCCCTCTACAATTGTTTGTTTCTTCCCTTTTTATAGCTCTTTTGGGATACGAGCCTTACCTTTGTCATAATAATGCTATTATGGGCAATTAATGACTTTAAATGTTACGTTATGCAATCATATACATTAAATACATATTCTCTAACATTTCCAATAATTAATACTCATTAAATGCTGTATCTGGGCTCCTTTTTGCTGTTAGATTCATTCCTTTGATTCTTCACTATCTTTGAGTTTCAAATGTATTGAAGAGGTACGAGCGTTGAATTACTTGTATGACTGCTCGCACCCCCTCCTTTTAATTTACTCGTATCTGTTAACCAACCTTATTTCTTTGACTGTTTGACCAGTCTATAGGTCATGACACGTCACCATATACATAAATATAATTTTCCCCTATACACCTTTGAAATAGCTTTCCAACGATATATTGTGGAGCCCAAACGGAGCTCGGTACAAAAAGTTATGCCCGTTTACAGAATGGTGTGTAACCACCGCGGTCCTGCCGCATTTTCACCGCGAGCACAGTGGTGAAGCAGTGTCCCAGCGATTTACCGCGGTTGGGACCGCGGTCGCGCCAACTGGGATGCGGTGGCCAACTTGGGAAGTCATTTTTTAGCCCTATTTTGTCCCCCACAGCACCAAAACATAAAAACTTGCTCTAGAAAGTAAAGCTCTCAAAAACCTAACTCCTTAAGGGTCCCTCCACCACCCAAGGTAAGTTCTAATGGTGATTCTAAGTTAATTTCAATTTCCCAACATCTTATTAACATGGTTAAACCCTCCATATCATTAAATATTCGATTGGGACACCATTGTTGAGAGAAGAAACCCTAGAACTCGAATTCAAGAAGATTGAACGTCAAAAAGGTAATATCTTCACCCTCTAATTGATTCTATCATTGAATTACTGATTATAGACTCTATTTCATGAGATATGAGTTGATGAGTTTGATAGAAAAGCATGAATGGTGATAGGTTTGGGTTGTTGATTGGTTATTATTGGTTATGGGTGTTGATTACCTTATGGGTGATAAAGAATAATGTTGATTATAACCATTTGAGACCTTAGAATTTATCTAGGAGCAAGAGAATGGGTTATTGGGTGTAGAGACACCATTAATAAGGGCTCTAAAGCTTTATGCCACCAAGTGTTTGAGAAAATGCCTAAGTAACCAAAACATGAGTATTATTGCTAATATGGAATCCCTTTAACTTGTATTGATATAGATTAAAGTTGAAAGGGTTGGCGAACGTTGTATTATGCTCAAGAGCAGGAAGTTAAGGTATGTAAGGCTAACTCTCTATGTTTGGGAATTTAATGATTCTCCCTACACTACGTTTCTTTTACGACGTTTCAATTGCCTCAGAAATATAGTTAAGTCTAGTTCCTTGAATAACTGCAGAACTTCTATTCTCTAGCTTCACCACTTTCATTCTGAACGTTGTGAGCTCAGTGCATATTCAATATAGACTTGAGTTTGATGCCCCCGAGTCTTAGTATAGATTACTCCGTATGCCATAAACAGTTGAAGTTTCAGTGTTCATAATCAGTTCAAGAATACATGTCTCAGTCTAGTCCCATTCAGTATTCCCGTATTATGTAACTCAGTGTGATCCAGTATTCCAGTATTATGTAACTCAGTGTGATCCAGTATTCTAGTATTATGTAACTCAGTGTGATCCAGTATTCCAGTATCATGTAACTCAGTGTTATTCAGTATTTTATCATCATGTATTGTAGTTTGATTCTCAGTTCCTGAATGTTGAACACTTGTATTTGGGCCTGAGGCCGCGGTTTATGCTTTATGCATCTTTGGGCCTGAGGCTGCAGTTTATGTTTTATGTATTTTGGACCTGAGATCACAATTATGCATACGTATACTTGGGCCCGAGGTCTCAGTTTGTGCACATATATATTGGGCCTGAGGCCGCAGTTTAATATTCAGATAAACAGGTTGTTCGTAATTCAGAAGAGGGAGTATTCATATCCTTACTTCCTTTGTTCAGTTCAATTATTAGTTATCAGTTCAGTTATCAGTTATCAGTTCAGTTATTAGTTATCAATTGAGTTACAGTCACCAGTTCAGTTATCAGTTATCAGTTATCATTTCAGTTTTAGTTTCAATAGTTATCATTTCAGTTATCAACTATCCATTCTCAGTTATCAGCTTAGTTTCAGTTTCAGCATTTACAATTCTTTCTTTCAGTTGCTTTACATACCAGTGCAATTCAAATGTACTGATGTCCCTTTCGCCCGAGGCCTGCATCTCACGATGCAGGTAATGATTTACAGGTTGATGATTCAGAGCGTTAGGATTCTTGTACCAGCTATTTGGTGATCCCCAGTTCTTTCGGGGCATTATCATCACTACAGTCTTTAGTATTTTCAGACAGCCAGTGTTTTCAGTATAAATTAGAGGCTTCATAGACTAGAGTAACAGTTAGACAGAGTCACAGGCTTTTCATATTAAGCTATGTTGGCTATAAATATGTTTCAGAATTGTACTAGTATTTCCGCACTTTGATTTATATCATCCAGACTTTCAGTATATCAGCATGTGTTAGTTTGTCTTCCGCATTCAGTATGCTATGATACCACATGTTGATTCAGCCAGCCAGTTGGTTCGCTCGGTCACATGTAGTCATGCACCGAGTGCCGTGTTACGTCCAGGCCCAGGTTCGGGGCGTGACAAAGCTTGGTATCAGAGCACTAGGTTCAAGAGTCCTAGGGAGTCTATGAAGCCGTGTCTAGTGGAGTTTCCTTTATATGTGTGTGCCGGCCACTCATATAAACGGTTAACTACCAAGACATCCAGGATTGTCTCATTTCTTTCTACTCTAGATCGTGCCATGAATCTTAGAGCAATAGGTAACCTTTTCTTCCTATCGAATTCCAAACGTATTGGATGCCCAAGCGACGCGCAGGACAAACCTAAGATCCTAGAGAGGAAATTGCTCATTGGAGTATAATTATGGAGTACAGGTTGGTAATATATGAGACTTGAGAGGATGTTAAAAGCGGGATGCAATGGATAGTAGTACAAATTGGAGCATAACCTTATCAGAAAGTTTAAAGGCAGTTATCATATTTTATGGTTATCAGTTTATCTCAGTTACCAATTATACAATCTTTTAATTAGCAGGTTTATGGTTATTCAGTACGCCAATATCCAGTTATGTCCACCAAATATCCAATTTTCAGTGTATCAAAATTTTTGGTGACTTGTGAGTATATAGTGATGCATATGGGTTCTCAAAGAAAATATAAGCAACAGTGATTATAGCGATAGGTCCGGATTAAGACCCAAGAATCGCCAGATGGTGCTGTAAGTGACTTATTAGATGATGGTATACTCTGAAGGATAAGTTTGTATATGGAAATCGTATGTGTTTTACCTCAGAGAACAATTTCTTTTAATTCTTGGAAACTGAGCCACAAGTTGGATGATGATAGTTCAGATGTCAGACCCTAACATTGGTCACTATAGTTTTGGACAGAAAAGAGCCTAAGGGTAAAATACCTAGGGGTCAGAAACAATTGCTATTACCAAAGATGTGATTTCGTACAACTTATGCAAATGACTAGGAGATATGATGTATGCAATGAGAACCAAGAGCAGCCAATAGTGAATTTCAGGGAACGATTTTAGGTTGTTCATATTTATTCAAATCAGAAATAGAAGTACCACATTAGTAAGCTATTATAAGAAGCAACCATTGATGTAAGATAAAAGATATGGCAGTTCCCCCTTAGGTTATGTGACTAAGTGATTACCGCGGATGTTTATAGTATGATATGATTTTGTATTATATAGAAAGTTTGAGGGTTATTCTAATTTTGTTTAAGACAGATGAATTTCCTAAGTGTGATCCATTCCATGCACATAGTTTAGAAAAAAAAAAGGGATAGTATGCGACCATAGAATAGGGTCGGATGATGAGGGAAGTTAGAAATAACCTTATTCCTCACTTTAGTCATCCAAAGTAGAACAAGAAAATGTGATTCTAGAAGGTGTTTAGTAAAAGAATAATAAGTAAGTTTTGAGTTGATACAGTGAATTAGCAATTTCAGCAGAGCTAGTAGAGGTACAATTTGATTCACTTAGCCAAGTTAACTCTAGTGAGTGAATGACAGTTTGAAATACCGAATGTGTGTTAGAACCCAAAGAGTTTAAGTTAAACCTGAAGTACAGTGACAGTGGGGAAAAAATCAGCTAGGCAGTGAGAGAGCAAACTATAGAAGAATAGCCTTTAGGAATTATCGTAATGTGGTTTCTCCAGAATTGACAGTGTGAGCAGAGTTAAATTATTAAGATTGTGTATGATAGTTATGAATACACTAGCTTTCCGTTAAGTGAATAATTTGGGTTTTTCCTAGTAAGAAGAATTGCTCAGAAGTAAGTCAGAAGGTGAGTCTTCATTGTCATAAAGTGCAAAGAATTTTTAAGGATAAGAAAAGTTATTTGGATCCCAGCAAAAAAGTGAAGGATCCACAAGTATAAGACCTTTGGTCTAAGGGGTGATGTGAAAATTTTCAGTAAGTCCAGTTGGAGATCTGAAACTCGAATAGTAGCATGGGATATGTAAAAGAAAATCAGTTCGGTAATGAGGGAAAATTGTATAATTACCACACACATTATGTCTAGCATGTGTAAGAAAAACGAAGTGAGTAGAATGATCACCGAGTTTAGTTATTGATGACAAAGTGATCACAGAAAGCTATAATATCATGCCCAGTTATGTATCACGAGGGTAGTGCCATTGCACGAGACTCTAGT
>NW_017678779.1:11587-17053 GCF_001879085.1 Nicotiana attenuata
AATACGTGTCTCAGTCTAGTCCCATTCAGTATTCCAGTATTATGTAACTCAGTGTGATTCAGTATTCAAGTATTATGTAACTCAGTGTGATCGAGTATTCCAGTATTATGTAACTCAGTGTGATCCAGTATTCCAGTATCATGTAACTCAGTGTGATTCAGTATTTCATTATCATGATTGCAGTTTGATTCTCAGTTCCTGAATGTTGAACACCTGTATTTGGGCCTGAGGCCGCAGTTTATGCTTTATGCATCTTTGGGCCTGAGGCCGCAGTTTATGCTTTATGCATCTTTGGGCCTGAGGTCGCAGTTATGTATACGTATACTTGGGCCCGAGGTCGCAGTTGTGCACATATATATATATATATATATTGGGCCTGAGGCTGCGGTTTAATATCCAGATAAACAGGTTGTTCATCATTCAGAAGAGGGAGTATTCATATCCTTACTTCCTTTTTACAGTTTAGTTATCATTTCACTTACCAGTTATCAGTTATCAGTTCAGTTATCAATTCTCAGTTATCAGCATAGTTTCAGTTTCAGCATTTACAATTCTTTCTTTCAGTTGCTTTACATACCACTGAAATTAAAATGTACTGACGTCCCTTTTGCCCGGGGCCTGCATCTCACGATGCAGGTAATGATTTACAGGTTGATGATTCAGAGCGCTAGGATTCTCGTACCAGCTATTTGGTGATCCCCAATTCTTTCGGGGCATTATCATTACTACAGTCTTCAGTATTTACAGATAGTCAGTGTTTTCAGTACTCAAATAGAGGCTTCATAGACTAGAGTAACAGTTAGACAAAGTCACAACCTTTTCATGTTAAGCAATGTTGGCTACACATATGTTTCAGCCTTGTATTAGTATTTCCGCACTTTGATTTATATCATCCAGACTTTCAGTATATCAGCATGTGTTAGTTATCTTCCGCATTCAGTATGTAATGATATCACATGTTGATTCAGCCAGCCAGTTGGTTCGGTCGGTCACGTGTAGTCAGGCACCGAGTGCCGTGTTACGTCCAGGCCCAGGTTCCGGGCGTGACAAAGCTTGGTATCAGAGCACTAGGTTCAAGTGTCCTAGGGAGTCTATGAAGTCGTGTACAGTAGAGTTTCCTTTATATGTGTGTGCTGGCCACTCATATAAACGGTTAACTACCAAGACATCCAGGATTGTCTCATTTCTTTCTACTCTAGATCGTGCCATGAAGCCTAGGGCAATAGTTAACCTTCTCTTCCTATCGAATTCCAAATGTAATGGATGCCCAAGCGACGTGCAGGAGAAACCTAAAGTCCTAGAGAGGATAATTGCCCATTGGGGTAGAATTATGGAGTACAGCTTGGTAAATATGAGACTTGAGAGGATGTTAAAAGTGGGATCCAATGGATAGTAGTACAGAATAGAGCATAACCTTATCAGAAAGTACAAAAGCAGTTATCATGTTTTATGGATATCAGTTTATCTCAGTTACCAGTTATAGTCTTTCAGCTAGTAGGTTTATGGTTATTCAGTATGCCAGTTATTTGTTATTCAGTTACCAGATCTCCGATTTCCAGTGTATCGAACGTCTGCTGACTTGGGAGTATACGGTGATGCCTAGGGGTGCTAAGAGAAAATGTAAAAACAGTGATTGTAGCGAAATTGTCATATGTTTTAGGTCTGAATTAAGACCAGGACTCGCCGGATTGTGTAGGAAGTGATTTATAAGGTGATGGTATCTCTGAAGGACATGTTTGTGTGTGGTAGTGTATTCGTATGTTCTTTTACCTCACAGAACAATTTCATTTTTAATTCTTAGCAATTGAGCCACAAATTGGATGAGGATAATTTAGATGTCAGACCCTACAATATAGTAGGTTAAGAATTTGACCGCAACTGGCCTAAAATTGGTCATTATAGTTTTGGATAAAAAGGAGACTAAGGGTAAAATTCCTAGCAGTCAGAAATGTTTGATATTACCAGAGAGGTATTTTTATACGACTCATGCATATGACTAAGAAGATATGGTGTACGAAAATGAGAACATATAGCAACCGATATTGAATTTTAGGGAATGATTTTAAGTTGTTTATATTTATTCATACTAGAACTAGAGAGTACCACCTTAGTAAGTTACTATAAGAAGTAGGTATTATTGTGAGATAAAGGATATGATAGTTTCCCTTAGGTATGTGACTAACTGTTTTCCCCAAACGTTTATAGTTTGATATGATTTTGAAGTGTATAGAAATTAGATATTTCAATTTTGTTTAATACAGATGAAATTTCCCTAAGTGTGATCCATGTACATAGTACAAAAGAAAGATAGTGTGAGATCGTAGAATAGGGTCGGATGGTGAGGGAAGTTAGGAAAAACCTTATGCTTCACTTTAGTTATTCAAAGCAGAGCAAGAAAATATGATGCTAGCAGGTGGTTAGTAAAAGAATAGTAAATAAAGTTTGAGTAAATATGGTGAATTAGCAATTTCAACAGCGCAAGTAGAGGTAAGATTTGATTCATTTAGCCAGGTTAACTCTAGTGAGTGGATGACAGTTTGAAATATCGAACATGTGTTAGAACCCAAAGAGTTTAAGTTAACCCCGAAGTACAGTGACAGTGGGAAAAAAATCAGCTAGCAGTAAGAGATCAACTACAAAAGAATAGCCTTTAAGAATTATCGAAAAGAGGTTTCGCTAAGATTGACAGTGTAAGCAGAGTTAAATCATTAAGATTGTGTATGATAGGTTGTTGAATACATTAGCTTTCCCTTATGTAAGTAATTTAGTTTTTCCTAGTAAGGAAGATTTCTTAGGAGTAAGTTGAAAGATGAGTCGTCATTGTCATAAAGTGCAAAAAAAAAATTTGCAGAAGATAAGAAAAGTTGTTCAGATCTCAACAAAAGAGAATGATCCGCAAGTACAAGATTCTAACCTTTGTTTTAAGGGAGAGATATGAAAATCATCAGTAAGTCCAGTTAGAGATTTAACACCCACATAGTTAGCATGGGGCAGAAAAACTATAAAATCATGCCCAGTTATGTTTTACGAGGGTAGTGCCATTGCACGAGACTCTAATATTTCGAGTAGTGGTCAGTGACTTAGCTCACAACAATACTATAAGTGTTTTAGGAAGCGCTTAAGAAGTTAATCAAGTGTGGGAAGTATAGCTCATGAATGAGGTAGACAAGAGAACTATGTTGAAAGAAGTTTAATGCTTAGCCAAGGTAGGAGTTCGACTTTCGGACACCAAAGATAGTGGAGTTGTTGTCTAGAACAGGACCTGTTCCTCCTTAGTAGCCGAAGTGAAGGAGAAACGGTTTGATGATCCCTACTTATTGTAGCTGAAATAGGTGATTTACATGCATAAGATGATGGCTTTTAAACAAGGGGGAGATGATAGTACTTTGAGGTACCACGATAGATTGTGCGTTCCAACCATAGATAGACTTAGTAAGGGAGGAATATGTTAGAAGACCATAATTCCAGGTATTCTATCCACATAGGTTTCCCAAAGATGTATCATGATCTTAAGGAGATTTAGTGGTGGAACGACACGAAAAGAGAGTTGCAGACTTTGTGGACAAGTGTCTGAATTGTCAGCAAATGAAAGTCGAGCAGCAGAAAACAATGTGTTTATCTCAGAACACACACATCCTTTAGTGGAGATGGTAAATATGGACCTTATAATAGGATTATCTCGCTCATTTTGAAAGCATGATTTTTATGGGCGAAGGTGTAGATTGCCAATTAGTTGATTCGAAGTTGGCGAAGCGGAGTTGCTGGGACCAAATTTGGTCAATCAGTCAATGGAAAAAGTCAAGTCGATTCAAGAGCATTTGTAGACAGCTCAGAGTTGCCAAAAGTCATATTCGAACATGCAACGTAGAGACCTAGAGTTTCAAGTTGATGATTGGGTATTTCTGAAAGTTTTGCCTATGAAAGGTGTTATAAGATTTGGGAAGAAAGGAAAGCTCAATCCCAGATACATCGGGCTATATAGGATCCTATGAAGGATCGGGCAAGTAGCTTACGAGTTAGAGTTTTCACTAGAATTGGCGGTTGTGCACCAGTATTTCACGTGTCATGTTATAACATTCAAGTTTCCAGTATTCAAATCTCATGTCACGACATTTGTGTTTCCAGTATTCAGATCTCATGTTAGAACATTCAAGTCAGTTCAGTACTCAGATGCTCATGTCCGTCCAGTACTCAGATATTCATGCCAGCTTAATACTCAGATATTGATGTGATTTCAGTGATCAGATATTCACGTTAGTTCAGCACGCGATTATTCGTGCCAATTCAGTATTCATGTATCCACATTAGTTCAGAATTCACATACCCATAACAAACAAGTATTCATGTATATGTATCATATCATGCGTATTATTATGCCCTATGGAGCTAGTGTTATGCTCTGTTAGCTGGTAGGTATTTCGGAGAAATGTCGAAGGTAACTAACCTTCTCCTTCAGACCTTATATTACAATCTCCATGTCTTTCAGTGTTTAGTCAGTTTAGTAGACATTCATTCTAGTACCTATTCAGTTCAATATCTCATCAGTTCAGTAATCGTGTATTCATTCAGTTTAGTATGCAAGTGTTAATGAATGTTCATGTTCCCACCAGACCCATTTAAGGTCCGGAGTTAGCCGAAGATACAGCAAGGACAATCATTCAAGGACGAATGATCCCAAGGAGGAGCTAATGTAACACCCCGTAAATTTGAATCGGTTGTGGATGCATTAAATGAGTATTAACGTGATGGTAATCAATTGGTTATAATAATAAGTGTACTAGGCATATCATAAGTGATTTGGGGTCCAAGGAGAGACCTAAGTCTAAGCCAAGATGAAACATTACATGATAGACTAAAATTCCAAATGAGTACATACATGACCACACTTTGGACGAGCATATCTACATATATATAAGGCTTTAGTTTATTCACAACCTATCAAATGAAAGGTCTTTGAGTCTAGTTTCTAACGCTTCAAACCGTTCGTCATTTGGACTTTCCTACAAGAAGTTATGACCAAATTACCAAAGGCTGGCGGAGGACTGCGCGGATGCGAAGCATCCGAGGCCGCGTCCAAAAAGAGGAGCTGGCAGTGAAGTGCTGCCATAGCATCCGGGTCAGAATCCGAGCTCCTGAGAGGAGTGAAGTGGGGATGCGAAGCATCCGAGGCAGCATCCGAAATTTGGGCTTATAAACACAATTTCGGGATTAATTTTCCCCATATCTTTTGAACGACTTTTAGGGTTTTCCTCCACTCTCTCAAGACCTCCAACCCCTCCCATCTTAAAGGTAAGTAATCCCCATTATCTTGGTGTAAAATTTCATAATTTCTACACTAATATTGATGAAATCTATACATAAAATACTTAGATCTTCAAGNAGAATTCTTCAAGAACTCAAAGGAGGGATTTGCAAGATTTCATCCAAAAAGGTATCCTACGCCCTTAGACTTACATGTATGAATTT
>NW_017678779.1:17982-19940 GCF_001879085.1 Nicotiana attenuata
TATATATATATATATATATATATATATTGGGCCTGAGGCCGCAGTTTAATATTCAGATAAACAGGTTGTTCATCATTCAGAAGAGGGAGTATTCATATCCGTACTTCCTTTGTACAGTTCAATTATTAGTTATCATTTCAGTTACCAATTATCAGTTAATCAGTTCAGTTATCAACTCTCAGTTATCAGCATAGTTTCAGTTTCAGCATTTACAATTCTTTCTTTTAGTTGCTTTACATACCAGTGCAATTCAAATGTACTGACGTCCCTTTTGCCCGGGGCCTGCATCTCACGATGTAGGTAATGATTTACAGGTTGATGATTCAGAGCGCTAGGATTCTCGTAACAACTATTTGGTGATCCCCAGTTCTTTCCGGGGCATTATCATTACTATAGTCTTCAGTATTTACAGACAATCAGTGTTTTCAGTACTCAAATAGAGGCTTCATAGACTAGAGTAATAGTTAGACAGAGTCACAACCTTTTCATGTTAAGCAATGTTGGCTACATATATGTTTCAGACTTGTATTAGTATTTCCGCACTTTGATTTATATCATCCAGACTTTAAGTATATCAGCATGTGTTAGTTTATCTTCCGCATTCAGTATGTAATGATATCACATGTTGATTCAGCCAGCCAGTTGGTTCGCCCGGTCACATGTAGTCAGGCACCGAGTGCCGTGTTACGTCCAGGCCCAGGTTCGGGGCGTGACATCAATACTTTAAGTCAAGTCCAAATGCTGCTTTACCCACTTGAAAATTTCATGTTCAACCCGCTTGAAACATATACAGCTTCCACTTGTCTTTGCTAAATTGCAAGGATTAACTAGGGGCTTTAATGGAAGATTGTTCTAGAAGTAACTGAGAGAGAGTCGGTGAATTGGGAAATGATCAAAGCCACTGTTCTATTGATCTTCAGCATCGTTATATATAAGGAACTAAAGAAGAAGAATATTAATGAATGTAAAATGACTAATATACCCTTAACTTACATTAACAACTTTAACTACTCTTAACAACCTAACTACTGATCACATGCATGGCACATGACATTACAAATGCCCCCTCAAGCTAGAGGGTGTAAGACGTTGAACACTCTAAGCTTGCCAAGCAGATGAACATGTTGAGCTGTCCCCAAAGCCTTGGTCAGCAAATCTACTTGTTGCTCCTTAATGTTGACATGCACTGCTTTGACTGTTCCTTTCTTGATTTTGTCCCGAATAAAATGGCAATCGATCTCTATATGCTTGGTTCTTTCGTGAAGTACAGGATTTGCTGCAAGTTGAATAGCTGATTTGCTATCACTGAAGATTGTAACTGCTTGAGCTATGCTCATACCCAGCTCCTTGAATAAGCCAAGTAACCAGGTTACTTCAGCAATGCTGGCTGCCATACTTCTGTACTATGCCTCAGCTGAAATCCTTAAGACAGTTTGTTGTTTCTTCAACTTCCAAGAGACCATTGAATCTCCAAACTTGATGACATAGCCAATGACTAATTTCCTAATATTCAGAAATGTAGCCCAGTCAGAGTCACACTAACAAGTGAGTGCCTCTGCATAATCAGACCTCATAAAAATCCCTTGTGTCGGAGCATTTTTCAAGTATCTTACAACCCTTAAGGCGGCATCCCAGTGAGACCTTTTTGGTGCTTACATAAACTGATTCAATGTCTGCACTGCATAATTGATGTCTGGCCTAGTGATGGTAATATATAAAAGCCTTCCCACTAATCTTTGATAGGCACTAACACTCTGAAGAGGTGGATCTCCTGTAACTCCATTTGCATGATCATACTCCATTGAGGTCAACTTTGAATTCACTTCCAATGGTGTACTTGCAGGTTTAGCTCCACTTAACCCCATTTCTGAGATTCAGTCCAATATATACTTCCTTTGATTCAACAACACTCCATTCTTAGATCTCATGACTTCAATACCTAGTAAAAGTATTTGAGT
>NW_017678780.1:0-4403 GCF_001879085.1 Nicotiana attenuata
GACCTTCCACAACCCTTTCACACCCTTCCACATGCGAGTAAGATTTATCTCTTTTCTTCTCCCTTTTTACCTATCTGGGTGTGTGCCTTTTCTAGATTGCTGTGGGAAGTGCTCAAATCACCATGCTTCTTGGCCAGCTCAGTGTACGCTTTCTCTAGTGCCTTGAGGTGATCCCCTTGCTTCCTTTGATCTTCAATGTATTTCTGGAACTCTTTCTTTGAAATGTAAGCAGGTCCCTCAGATGTCTCCCCAGGTCCCCGGGGAAGGCCAGCTATTAACTCGCGAATCACTCACATCTCGTCAATGAGCATAGCAAATGGTCCTCCTGCAGAGGAGGATGGCTGACTACTCGGATCTACCTGAGAAGAAGAACCCAACTTTCTCTTTTTGCTCTTCACTGCGCCGCCCTCTCCTCTCTTCTTCAACGGATGCAGCGGCTTCCCTGGATCTATCCAATTGTCCCCTGGAGCTTCTTCCACCCCAGCAAGCTGGCACAGCTCAGTGATGAGCGATGGGAATATCAATGAAGGACTGTTCTGCATCCGATACTCCCTCAGTTCATTGATGAAGAGCTCACCAACATTCAGCTGAATACCGTCAAGGATGCAGGCTATCATCTGAGCTCTTGTGACCGGGACGTTCCATATGTTTGAAACAGGGGAGATACGGCTGCATATGATGGCCAGCCATATCTTCGCTTCGGCAGTGAATTCTTTTGATGTGATCCCCTTCTTCTCAGCTGCCCATGGAACATCTGCACCCGGGCATAATTTGGACACCAACCACTCCCCTGACGCACAGCCTTTATGCTTGAATGGGGTCATGTCGTGGTTTGGCAAATGATAGAAGTCATTCACAGCTTCAGCCCCAAAGTGCACCATTTTGCCCCGAATTCTCATCTTGGGCTTCTTTAGCGTGATGGCTGTGAGGTTGGCGTAAAACTCCTTCACCCATTGCTCATTTGCTCGGCAAGGTTGAGGGGCAAAACAGTTCCATCCCATGTCTATTAGCCTTTGATAGAACTCGGGAAGACGTTCCTGGACATCGTCCATCACTATACCGCTTTCCGGGAGCACCTTCTTCGAGATCAGGTTTTCAAAGTACCGTTCTTGACACTCCAATGACAAGAAACGGTCTTGGTCAAAGTTTTGTTCAGCTTCCACGGAGTTGTCACTTGACGATCCTTCAGAGTTCGCGTCCATTTTTCAATTATAGTACCTGTCGACAAGTGATAAGAGTGAAAACATGGTATGGCTATGAAGAGTAGTGCAAAATGAAGAAAATATGCCAAAAGAATGATCGGACAGTCGAAACTCAGACTCAGAAAAAATTTCAGGATTTTCAGATTTTGAAGTGCAAGCCCTCTGATGTCGCATTTCCCATGATTTCTTCGCAATTGCGAACATGACAGGGCTGGGAATTGCGAAGTAATGCTGGGAAATGCGAAGGTTTCAGAAATGGCTATTCTTCGCAATTGCGATGAAATCTTCGCAAATGCGAAGAGGACATCGTAATTGCGAGCCGTCGTCCCCAGTTGAGATTTTCTTCAAAGAACAGTGATTAAGCCTAAAAATTTTCAATCCAAGCTATTTTTTAACGAACCCAATCATTAATCAAGCATAAATCATGCATCAAACTTCATAAACAACCATGAATCAAGAAATGTCGATGGTTTGGCCAAGAATTTCATTCGGGCCTTACATCGAACACATAAGGAGCACAAAAATTTCGCTTCTATTTGACAAGTTGTTGGGTACTCAGACTTCCCCAAATTTCTTAGCAACCACATATTCACACACTCTCAACCAAACCTCACCCAGAAATCAACATGTGTTTTGAAAAACAATTTTGACAATTTTGGGGAAAGGGTGACTGCCATTTGAGCCCTAGGGTTGCAGAATACCAAGCAGAATGAACGAGAAAGTGAAGATGAAGAAGAAGGAGGAGTAATGATTAAGCTTTCATACCTGATTCCTTGCAATGAGGAGTGAGATTTGAGGGACTTTACAGTGATGAGGAGGGAGGGAACCAAGAGTTTGAGAGTTCAGTCGTTTGTGTTCAATTTTCGTTCAAAATGAGCCAAAGCCTGGTTTTACCTCGCAGAAGTCGCAATTGCGACCGAACATTCGCAATTGCGAAGTCCATTAATTGTTGCTTGGTTCGCAATTGCGAACATATCATGGGAATTGCGATGGGCAAAGTTCGCAAATGCGATATGTTTTTCGCAATTGCGAAGACTGCCCTTGCATTTTCCAACAGCTACTGGTTTTGGCTTTCCTGTCATCCCGACCTGCTCAAATCAACTCCAAAAATTATGAAACTTGGCAGATTAGTCAAAAATAATATACTAAGCTATCCTACAAAAGAAGATTTCAAAAACGACTAAAATTTTTAAAAAAAACGATGAGTTGCCTCCCACCAAGCGCCGCATTTAACGTCGTGGCACGACGCAACTCAACATTACCACTTTTCTCGCCACTTGGATGATATGAACTGGGCACCTAGCTTGGCATCAAGCTTGTGACCACGAGCGATGGGGGGTGGTAAGTTGATGATCGAGCCAAGCCTTAAATTATTCATTTTGCATTTCTTGGCTCTCAAGTGAGGAATGTCATTTTGCTTTCTTGTTTCCTCACATTGTAAGATGAATGGCATGAGTTTTTCTTCCTCGCAGTCCTTCATTGATTCATGTGGTTCAACTTCCGTGTCACCACACAATTCCAATATTGAAAAATGCTTGGAATGTGTCTTCAAACCTCCAACTTGCAATTTTTCTATTTTGACATCCTCTTCTTCCCCCGGACTAGAGTCAATCTCAACCACATTTGCATTTATACCGGTTGACTCTAATTCCATATTTTTCTCAGCATCATTAGTACTCATGGAGTCGGTTGGCGGATGTTCAATTCTTGAATCCTCGAAGTAAAGCTCACTTTCTTCCTCGGAATTGGACTCTTCTTGGCTTTCTTCCACACTCTCAAGTTGGTGGGCATAGTGAGCCTCAACCAATATTTGCATTTGATCTTCCAAAGTGCGGATGTGTTCATCATTGTATTTCAAGCCTTGTTTCAAGTCCTCGAGTGCAAAGTTGTGCTTCTCCTCATTTTCAAGAATGTCTCCAACATGAGCATCATTTTCTCATTTTGAGCATTTGAGAGTTCTTCTTGGTTTTGATCAAGTACCAAGGAAGGATTTTCAACTTCAATCTCCAAGGAAGGTCCTTGGCTTTCATTCACTTCCGAGGCTTTTTGAACCCTTAAGGCTTTGATCATTTCATCCATTTGGGAGTGCAATCTTTCAAGCGCCAAGTCATTTTGGAGACTATTCTCCAAAAGCTCCTCCAAGGCATTTTTTGCTCCTTGTTGCCTTTTTCAAGTAAACACTCCAACATAAGCTTGAACTCTCCATTTTGGCCATGCTCAACTTCTTCCACTTCCATGGCCCTATAATTCTCATCACACAAAGTAGACTCATCATAGTAGGGGCTTGGGGACGGGAAGGACAAATATGCACAATAATCCCAATGACCATTTTGGCATCCACACTTATCACAAATACTCCAACCATGGGGTTGAGATTGTGCGCACAATCCACCCCCGGGAGAATTTAAACAATTTTGCCACGAGTGTGGTCCTCCATAATAAGGACAAGGGTCATCAAAGTATGAACAACTACCATCCGACCAATTTTCATTGTACGATGCCATTTTTCAAAACTAAGCAAATAAACAAGAAAAATAGACCAAGGTAAGAAATATTAATTACACAAATATTCACAAGTTTGGATCAAAGCACTTTCGCTTACTTCTCAAACAACCTAAATTACGCCAAATTGTTCCCCGGCAATGGCGCCAATTTTGATGACGTCCAAATCCACTACTAAAAAGTAATAGACACGGTCGCATGCAATATAATTTACCCAACTATGAGTCGGGGTCGAATCCCACAGAGAACAATGTGTAGGCGATTAGGAATGTAAGAAAATTATCGCTTATCGCGCAGTGCCAAACAATAAGATTTTGGTTTTGAAAATGTTTATATCTAAATGCGGAAATGTAAACTAACCTAGAAAGCAAGTAAAATGATCAATGGCTACAAGTATGGTTGCATCGGGAATTCCACTCAAGTAACGATCCAATGTATTTCACGATTTTACAAATATGAGCAAGTTTATGTTAATTAGTCACAGATAATAATTCTTAATTAGTTTCTTCCGAAGACTAACAAGACTTTCTAATTGAATTATCCCTAAAACAATTAGAAGATGAAGCACACCCGGAATGGCTACAAGTAGTTCAATCCTATCCCTAGGTAGAATCTATAAAATGAGGGTTAACGCCTCAAGTTCTTGTTAATTAATCTTTCCCAACCCCAAACTATCTTTTCCAAAATTAATTCGGAGTT
>NW_017678780.1:16732-19938 GCF_001879085.1 Nicotiana attenuata
ATTATTGGGTAACATTTCTATGATCCTTTCTAATTATAATCTATCATTTAGTAGTTAAATCCACCTTTTAAATTCGAATTAAGGATCAAAAATGGAAGAATTTGGGTAAAAGTTCATTGTCTAAACTATTGGTTTTGAGGGAGCATTCGACCTCCGATTTCTGAGATTTTTATATGGTGAGACTTGTGAGAGTACGAGGTTTCTGAAAATGTGAAAATTATTCGGTTCCGAGATGTTGGCCTGAGGGGCGTTTTGGTCATTTCACCTATTTTCGCGCCTTTGCTTTAATTTCAATAGTGGAATCAGTTGTTTGCAATATTATTTACGATTTGTAATTTAATTGAATAGATTTGGGCCATTTAGAGTCGGATACTCGTGGCAAGGGCATCGTTCCCTAGTTGACTTCGCACCGGTTCGAGGTAAGTGGCTTGCCTAACCTTGTGTGGGGGACTTCGTCCCTTAGGATGTGATAATTGGTAATTGAATGCCTTGTACGTGAGGTGACGAGCGCGTACTTGAGCAAATTGTTGAAACCCGGATTTTTACTTAAATACTTGATTTGGATTCTCTTTCATATTTGCCTTACTTTACTTGCTTTTATAGCCTGTGCTAGCGTAGAAGAGCATGTTTAATTGATCCAAGCTGCATATTTGTTTAAATTGTCTTAACTGTGATTACGTGGAGTATGTTAGGCCAGTATTATTTGATGCCTCGTATTGTTGTACTTAAATTTCTGAATAATTCGTTGATGTTGGTTGCGCATTTATATTGGGACTACGGATGCGGATTCCGGGAGTTCCCCCTTGATTGTTTACTTTGGGACTACGGGTTTGATTCCCGGGAGATCCCCCTGTACTTTTATTTTGGGACTACGGGACGGTATCCCGGGAGATTCCCCTGCACTTTTATTTTGGGACTACGGGACGGTATCCCGGGAGACCCCCCTGCACACTGATGATTGGATTACGGACGGTATCCCGGAAGATCTTTGATATCGATACGAGATTTGGACTACGGGACGGTATCCCGGAAGTTCCATTGGACAGTTGAAAAAGGGCTACAGGACGGTATCCTGGGAGACCCCCGTCGGTATTCTTGTAATTTTGCTGTATTTACTCTGTGTTTCTGTTTTGTCTTGCAGTTCTATATTTCATTGATCTGTCTTATCACATCGCTGTGTTCATTAGTTTTCTTCAGACTTCGATACTGTTAATATCTTGCTATTTTATTGTTTCTGTCTCAGTAGGGCCCTGACCTTTTCCTCGTCACTACCCAACCGAGGTTAGGCTTGGCACTTACTGAGTATCGCTGTGGTGTACTCACGCCTCTTCTGCGCATGTTTTTCATGTGCAGATCCAGGTGCTTCTGAGCAGGCGTATCGCCAGTAGCTGTCAGGGAGCGTATTGGGGACTTGAGGTATACATCTGCTACGTCCGCAGATCCGCAAAGTCTCCTTCTCATTTTATCCATAGTTGTTAGATGTTATTTCGATCCCTCTTTGTATTAGACTATTCTGGTGACTAGAGCAGTGTAAGATTTCTTATAGCCTGTGTTGCCCGTGGGTTTCCGGGTCTTGGAAGTTATTTCAGTATTTTGTGTTAAAGTGTATGTGCCAGGCGGCAACTGTATACATTACTCATGTTATTTAGCTTCGAATATAAATTTCGCAAATGTTGTTACTTCCGCAATGTGTTAGGCTTACCTAGTCGTGAAGACTAGGTGCCGTCATGACGTGTTCACAATTGGTGAACTAGGGTCGTGACAAAAACTCTTGGATCTCAACTGACGAACCTGCCGGTCTAGAATAGCTACCGGCTCCTCCTCATAGGACAGATCCTTGTCCAACTGGACAGTGCTGAAATCTAACACGTGAGCTGGATCGCCGTGATACCTCCGAAGCATGGACACATGAAACACTGGATGCACGGCTGACAAGCTAGGCGGCAAGGCAAGTCTATAAGCCACCTCTCCCACACGATCGAGAATCTCAAATGGCCAATGAATCTAGGGCTAAGCTTGCCCTTCTTCCCGAATCTCATCACGCCTTTCATAGGCGACACTCGGAGCAAGACCCGCTCACCAACCATGAAAGCTACATCCCGAACCTTACGATCTGCATAACTCTTTTGCCGCGACTGAGCCGAACGAAGCCTGTCCTGAATGATCTTGACCTTATCCAAGGCCTCCTGAACTAGATCTGTACCCAATAACCGAGCCTCTCCCGGCTCAAACCATCCGACTGGAGACCGACATCGCCTACCATACAACGCCTCATATGGAGCTATCTGAATGCTGGACTGGTAGCTATTGTTGTAGGCGAACTCTGCTAAAGGCAAATACTGGTCCCACGAGCCTCCAAAAACAATGACACAGGCTCGGAGCATATCCTCCAATATCTGAATAGTCCTCTCGGACTGGCCGTCCGTCTTAGGATGGAACGCTGTGCTCAACCGAACCTGGGTGCCCAACTCCTGCTGAACTGCTCTCCAGAAGCGCGAGGTAAACTGCGTACCCCGGTCCGAAATGATAGATACCGGCACCCCGTGAAGGTGAACAATCTCTCGGATGTAGACCTCAACTAACCTCTCTGATGAATAGGTGGCTGCAATAGGAATAAAATGCTGACTTGGTCAGCCTATCAACAATGACCCAAATAGCATCAAATTTCTTCCGAGTCATCGGAAGTCCAGTAACGAAATCCATGGTAATCCTCTCCCACTTCCACTCGGGAAGCTCAATCCTCTAAAACAAACCACCAGGCCTCTGGTGCTCATACTTGACCTGCTGACTTATCAAACATCGAGCCACATACGCAACAATATCTTTCTTCATCCTACGCCACCAATAATGCTGCCGCAAGTCCTGATACATCTTCGCGGCGCCCGGGTGAATAGAATACCGAGAACTATGGGCCTCCGCTAAGATCAACTCTCGAATCCCATCGACATTGGGCACACAAACTCGCCCTTGCAATCTCAAAACACCATCATCATCTAAGGTCACCTTCGTGGCACCTCCACGCTGCACCGTGTCTCTCAGGACACACAAATGAGGATCATCAAGCTGGCGATCGCGGATACGCTCCAATAATGAAGAACGAGCGACCGTGCAAGCTAACACTCTGCTAGGCTCAAAAATGTCCAACCTCACAAATCGATTGGCCAAGGCCTGAATATCCAAAGCAAGCGGTCTCTGGCTGACCGGAA
>NW_017678781.1:0-2801 GCF_001879085.1 Nicotiana attenuata
TTTAGATTTAGTGACATCTTCATTGTTGCTTATATCAGCTAAACGTTCAAAACAGGAAGTATAGTGACCGTGAGTCCGAGACTTTGATAGTAGATGCTAGTCTCTTATTGTTGATTCAGTAAGCCTTATAACAACCAATCAGTTAGACATGATCTGCAGCATCAAAATAGTCAATACCCCGTTGATATGAGTAGATGTATGTTGTTTTCTTATCATAAAGTTATTGAATGCAACTAGATAAATCGGAACAATTTCAATGGTTTTAAAAATCAAGTCGAAGTCCGTTTGGTTTAGGATTTGTTAAAGGATAGAGGCTGGAATTAACTTTGGGTCTCAATCTCCACTGATGTAAAGTCAGCATCATTTTCTAATTATATATCAATTGACCCATAGTCCATAACTGGACGCGTCTATTGGGCCAGCTCGAAGGCCCAAAACTCTGAAAGCTTCATTGAGGCTACTTTGTGTAAATTCAACACTTATCTGGATACCTTCGTATTGATCCATTAGCATGTTAATTAATTAGGGTCTTTTCCTTTATTTTTAGAGACAATACACAATAGAAAACTGTAGTTGCTCTAGGTTGCCTTTTATAATAAACAAGGTGAGCCCCGCCAAATAAAATCCATAAATTGCGGGGCCCATTTAAATGTTCCTATTAAAATCTTTAGAATTCGTGACGTGCCGTTTAGCGAATTTCACGGTCTCCCGCAAAGATAAAAAACACGTTAGTTGCTTTAGGTCCGTTACTTAATAATTTTACCTTCCTAAATACGAGTGCACATTTATGTGACCCAAATCCAAATCTCAACGAAGTTGAAGTGTGTCAAAAATCGCGGGTGCATTTATGTGACGCGGTTCGAGACATATTTTCACGACGTTGCAATTCTCTTAAAATAATAATAATGAAAGCGGTTCAAAGTTAAAAAGCACATAGGTTAAAACCTGTACTAAAATCAAATAAATAAGCCAAATATGACAGTTGAGCGACCGTGCTAGAACCACGGAACCTAGGAATGCTTAACACCTTCTCCCGGGTTAACAGAATTCCTTACTCGGATTTCTGGGTCGCGGGCTGTTAAATAGAGTCAATACTTTCCTTGATGCGGGATTCAACCGGTGATTTGGGATACCATTAATCTCCCAAGTGGCGACTCTAAATCTCTTAATAAACGAATCCCGTTTCGATTGTCCTTTAATTGGAAAAACTTTTTTATTATGCCCTTCACGGGGTGTAAATAGAAAAAAAGGAGGTGTGACACAAGGTCAGTGTTCGCAATTGCAACTGCTTTTAGTGTCGCAATTGTGAGGCTTCCATCGCAAATACGAAGAAGCAAGGGCCAGCTTAGTTCTCGCAAATGCGAGATTTACTTCGCAAATGTGAAGGGTGTCCAGGAAGGCCAGTAGTCGCAAATGTGACATAGTTGTCGCAAATGCGAAGGCAGTAGAGATTGTGAAGGTTCGCATTTGCGATGCCCTTCTCGCAATTGCGAGCTTAGCAATGCGAAGCTCCAGTCGCAATTGCGACATCTGCAACTGTTAAGTTGGGATTTAGACGAGATTTTTCACCCATTTTTCAATTCTCTCGAACCCTAAACCTCCATAGGAGATTTTCCAAAGACCCACACTTCTCCAAATCATAGCTAAGTGATTACTAACTCATTTCTTTCAATCTATTTCATCTTTTTGCAAGATTTCATCACAAAATCTAGGGATTTTCATGTGAAATTGGGTGTTTTTGGGTGAAATTTGGGAATTTCGAAATTTGGGTAATTAGACGTCAAATTGAGGTTGGAGTCCAAAACCAATTGCATATCCGGGCTTGAGGGTGAATGGGTAATCGGGTTTTGGTCCGAAATTCGAGTTTTGACCAAGCGGGCCCGGGGTCGATTTTTGACTTTTTGGGAAAAATGTTGGAAAAACTTTGATTATGCATTGGAATTGGTTTCTTTAGCATTTAATAATGTTATTAAGTTAATTATGGCTAGATAAGAGTGAATCGGTGGTGGAATCGAGAGGTAAAACGATGTTTGGGCTTTGAAATACCCGTTGGCTTGAGGTAAGTGTTTGGTCTAACCTTGACTTGAGGGATTAGGGATCCCCGACTTGATTGATATGTGAGATATCATGTGCGTGGCGTGTAGGTGTGGTGACGAGTACCTATGCGTCGCCAAATTACTTGTTTAGCCTGTTTCCTTTCTCCCATTCCCTTATATTTTGCTTTCCTGCCTTAATTGCTACTTGTTTATCGATGCTTATGTCTAATTGTTTCATGTTAAATGTTGAATTTTCTATTGAAGTATTACTTGTTTCGTAGCTTCATTTTACTTCCTTGTTGGATCATGTTGGTTATTGGTGCTTCATGGTACACCTAGGTTGGTCTCGCTGTATAGTTTAACTGGTGAAGTTTTACAGTTGTAGTGATATTCCATTGTGTTGGTTTGAGGAATAAGTGTTGTGGAGGATTTGGTTTGATTTTTAAATACTTGTCTTTATCTTGTGATTGGTGATGTTATGTATATATACAATTGGATCGGGTCGCACGCCGCAACAGGAGGAATAAGGGTGAATGTGGTTGTTTGGTGGGATCGGGATGCACGCCGCAACAAGGAGTAATAAGGGTGGACAGGTGGGATCGAGTTGCGCGCCGCAACAGGAGGAATAAGGGTGATATATTGAGGAGTAATAAGGGTGGACTGGTGGGATCGGGTTGCACGCCGCAACAATGAGTAATAAGGGTGAATATTGATACTATTGTATGTTTATATGATGGGATCGGGATGCACACCACATTAGTTGTT
>NW_017678781.1:13891-17929 GCF_001879085.1 Nicotiana attenuata
TGACTTATTTTTGCAAACGTGCCCCTTCCAATCCCACATGAATTTCGAGGCCGGGAGGACTATTTTATGACACTTCACAAACTTGTCCGTTCTTTTACGAAATAGCCCTTCGACAACTGAAAATACTCTAAGGCTATCTCGGCAAGAACGGTTTAAGACATTGCCGAAGCTGAATCGGCTTATTTCGACCAAAACTCCAAACTACATTTACTTGACCACTGGCTCTCTTTTTTTCTCTTTTTTTTTTCAAAAATAAGGCCGAACCTTATGTAGGTTGCCTACGTATCCCACATCAGGTGAGAATCAGACCTGCGCAGTTCGGTCAGCTTTGACACATTTGAAAAGGATACAGTGTTTGACTCTTTTGAAATAACTCTCTCTTTTTTTTTTGAAAAATGTTGGCAGAGTTTCGGGATGTTTTCAAATATCGGGTTTTTTCTTTAGAACCGGGCTTTATTTCTTCCCTACATCACTCTTGGTTTTTCTTTTTGCTTTATTTTTCCCTAGCCGGTCAACATGCAAGCCGAAACAAATAAATGTTTACATAGCACATAGAATGCATCAGGATGGTCTGTTATTTTGGGTACACCTGTCCTAGACGGACCCAACCCCTGTGTTGAATCCCCTAAGTCAAATGCACGCGATGCAAACAAGAGTTCCTACTAGGGATCTGGCATGAAGCTGTGTTTTTCTAGGTTTAAATCCTGGGGTTTTGTTCTAGACTTGGGGTACCCGAGCGGACAATTGGGGCCGATGTACCGGGAGCACTGTAGTTTGCCCGGCCTTGTCGCTTGCCCAGCCTCGTTCTATTTGGTGTAACTTCTACAGAAAAAGCGGGCCACGCGAACGTGTGCACCATTTTCAGAAGACTCAGATGGGTGGCGTAAGAAGACAGTTATATACAATTCAAACAATATTAAAGCGATAAACAGATAGCAATTAGCACAAAGGTTCACAAAATACAGTAATATGAACAATAAATAAAGCCAAGTAAAAATCATAAAACAAGCTCAAATTCTTGAACCCTGAACCAATGATTCTGGGTTGGCGTTCCCCAGCAGAGTCGCCAGAGCTGTCACACCTCCTTTTTACCTACACCCCGGGAAGGGAGTATAAGGGAGTTTTATCCAATTAAAGTGACAATCGAAACGGGATTCTTATTTATAATAAATTTAGAGTCGCCACTTGGAATAATTTATGGTGTCCCAAGTCACCGGTTTAAATCCCGAATCAAGGAAAGATTGACTCTGTTATACAGTCCGCGAACACAGAAATTCGGGTAAGGAATTCTGTTAACCCGGGAGAAGGTGTTAGGTACTCCCGAGTTCCGTGGTTCTAGCACGGTCGCTTTGATCATACTTGGCTTATTAAGATTGTTTAATTACTCATTTTAGGACCTATGTGCATTTACCTTTTACCACTTTTAAAATAAGAAAATTATCTTGAAACGGGTCACGCGTACGTGTACCTGTTTGTTTGGCGCGTCAAAAATCATGTCACGCGAACGTGTCCACAATCGATAACGCTTTATTATTATTAAGAGAAGTTTGGCCAAAGTTGCGCGAACGCATACTCTGGTTTTGTTTTTAAGATCGTAATCATGTCACGCGAACGTGTCCATGACCATGATAACATGTTAAACGCGCCTAAAGCAAACTACGATTATTTATATTGTTATATCTAAATTGTGAAATTAATACGAGGGCCATGCAATTTAAAGTTTTATTTGGCACGACACACCCCCAAACTATTTATCAAAAAAATTGATCAAAATATTGAGGGCCATAAACTAATCGATTATCTATTACAGCTCTCCTCAATTATTAATAAAATCTAACGAATAACCTTATATGAACTGGCTTTATGTCCCTCTTGTATTTTTCAAACCCATCATCTATACTAGTCTGAAGGTTAAATAGCCTTGTTCAGGCCCACGAAAAGAGCCCAAGCCTCAAAGAAATACGCCTAAACTGGGCTCGCGGATCGAACCCACGCAGGAACAGCCAACATTGAATTAAGGCAGACTTCCAACAAGAAAAACAGATTTATGCCAAAATAAGTTATAATTTAAGAGAAACTGCAATTAAAGCCTAAATTAATCAGTATTAACATGCTATATGTATTAAACTAGGAAACTTTATCAATTATTCATCACTAACCTTATTAAACCTCAAATTCACATGTTTTTCTAAAAAAAAACTTCATACTTAACAAATCTGATTTTTCGAACTTTATTCTGTTGACTCAAATTAATCCAAACTAGCCTAAACAAACAATGGTCATTTGGTACGAAATCAAAATAATCACCTAAGCATGGTTACTATCATCCATCCCGACTTTAAATCCAAACCAACCTCCAACATTAGATACAATCACAGTCCCCAAATAACAACAAATGAATCAAAACTTAGCCTAAATGTCATAACCAAATACAGACCGAGACATTTCTTATAACTACAGCCAATTCCATACAAGCTGATAACAGAGGAATCCAAAACATAAAAGAAACCTTGATTCTATACTATGATATCTCGTTCATAATCAGTATACCAAATCACAATCATTCTAAAGTTAAATATTACAGCCAGCATGAAATTAGAAGACAAGGAAGTGAAATTCAATAACAGGTAGCATGCTTTCATTACATTCCCAAATTCAAACTTCAGATTACACTTAAGTGATATCCATGATGCTGAGAATACCTAGAAATTTAAGAGGAAAAAGAAGTGAGGAGGCAGTAAACAGCAACAGAGCAGAGTCCAACAAAAGCAATAGAACAGTGACTTCACAGCAGCTCAAAACCCAACTCTAAACACCCCAAAATCAAACCATCTTCGCCCAGGTGTAGAATTCAGACTTTTAAGAGATTCTAACTAGGGAAGAGGATCAGAAATCAACACCAAACAGAATTTTGAGCAATCTTTCACAAAGAAAATGCAGAGAAATCAGTGTTTCCTTTTCAATTTTCAGTCGTTTCTATTTTTTCCAGAATTCTATCTCTTCTAAATCTGCCTTGAATGCCAAGCAAAGGTGCCTTTATAGGCAAGGCATTAGGGCAGCTTAAAGAAGTCAGATTTGCAATTAGACCCTTTTTACATTTTCGTTTTTGCTTAAGAGTCCTTAGTTTAAATGTCATATTTTCATATAAGTCCCCACCCCAGCTTCCTAGAAGCTTCCTATTCTGTTATTCAGAGACTCCCCTACCTATATTCCCCAATTTACCCCTTATAACCTTGCTATTTATCCTTAAGACCAAACGGGGTCAAATTGACCAAAGACCCAATCCCAAACTTGGGCCAATGGACAAGCTTCAACATTTGGACCTTCATTCGACGGGTTGGTACTGACAAACCCCAAGCCCAATCCAAACAAACGAAATAACCAAAACTTAGAGAAAAGAAATGGCAAATCCAATTCGGGACTGAGACAGTATGATTATTCTTTTTCTTTTTCCCTTTTTTTTCTTTTTTTTTAATAAAGCACTTTAAAAAAAGAATGGACTTGACTTGGTCGGCTTTGAACGGGTAAGAGGAAACTCGATTTGGGCTTAGGGGAATCCTAATTGAAACGGCCCAAACATCAGATTTCCTTCACTCTTTTGTTCTTTTTCTTCTCACTTTTTTTTCTAATTTCTTTTAAATTAAAATTAAAAATAAACCTAAATTAATTCCTAATCAAATTATGCTATCAAATTACATTAACTAATTCTAAATAACAATTATTACAAATAATTAAAAACCAAATTAAAGGAAAAACTACCAAAATTCAAAATTAAAATTAAAAACTGCAAAATAAACTATTTTTGTGATTTTTTCATTTCTTATAAAACAAACTAATTTACTAATTGATCCAAAAAATGTAAAATTAAATCCTAAATGCAAATGCAACATATTTTTGTATTTTTCATGAATTAAACAAAATTAACATGCGCAGACAAATGCAAACAATTAACGAAAAAATGCTACAAAAATCTATAAAATTGCAAATAATGGGAAAATTTATTTTGTTTTGAATTTGTGGGAGTAATTCATATAGGGC
>NW_017678781.1:18578-19935 GCF_001879085.1 Nicotiana attenuata
GAATCAAAACTTAGCCTAAATGTCATAACCAAATACAGACCGAGACATTTCTTATAACTACAGCCAATTCCATACAAGCTGATAACAGAGGAATCCAAAACATAAAAGAAACCTTGATTCTATACTATGATATCTCGTTCATAATCAGTATACCAAATCACAATCATTCTAAAGTTAAATATTACAGCCAGCATGAAATTAGAAGACAAGGAAGTGAAATTCAATAACAGGTAGCATGCTTTCATTACATTCCCAAATTCAAACTTCAGATTACACTTAAGTGATATCCATGATGCTGAGAATACCTAGAAATTTAAGAGGAAAAAGAAGTGAGGAGGCAGTAAACAGCAACAGAGCAGAGTCCAACAAAAGCAATAGAACAGTGACTTCACAGCAGCTCAAAACCCAACTCTAAACACCCCAAAATCAAACCATCTTCGCCCAGGTGTAGAATTCAGACTTTTAAGAGATTCTAACTAGGGAAGAGGATCAGAAATCAACACTAAACAGAATTTTGAGCAATCTTTCACAAAGAAAATGCAGAGAAATCAGTGTTTCCTTTTCAATTTTCAGTCGTTTCTATTTTTTCCAGAATTCTATCTCTTCTAAATCTGCCTTGAATGCCAAGCAAAGGTGCCTTTATAGGCAAGGCATTAGGGCAGCTTAAAGAAGTCAGATTTGCAATTAGACCCTTTTTACATTTTCGTTTTTGCTTAAGAGTCCTTAGTTTAAATGTCATATTTTCATATAAGTCCCCACCCCAGCTTCCTAGAAGCTTCCTATTCTGTTATTCAGAGACTCCCCTACCTATATTCCCCAATTTACCCCTTATAACCTTGCTATTTATCCTTAAGACCAAACGGGGTCAAATTGACCAAAGACCCAATCCCAAACTTGGGCCAATGGACAAGCTTCAACATTTGGACCTTCATTCGACGGGTTGGTACTGACAAACCCCAAGCCCAATCCAAACAAACGAAATAACCAAAACTTAGAGAAAAGAAATGGCAAATCCAATTCGGGACTGAGACAGTATGATTATTCTTTTTCTTTTTCCCTTTTTTTTCTTTTTTTTTTAATAAAGCACTTTAAAAAAAGAATGGACTTGACTTGGTCGGCTTTGAACGGGTAAGAGGAAACTCGATTTGGGCTTAGGGGAATCCTAATTGAAACGGCCCAAACATCAGATTTCCTTCACTCTTTTGTTCTTTTTCTTCTCACTTTTTTTTCTAATTTCTTTTAAATTAAAATTAAAAATAAACCTAAATTAATTCCTAATCAAATTATGCTATCAAATTACATTAACTAATTCTAAATAACAATTATTACAAATAATTAAAAACCAAATTAAAGGAAA
>NW_017678782.1:0-19925 GCF_001879085.1 Nicotiana attenuata
TGATTTGGAGGAATGGGTGCAATCATGTCATAATGCTTTAATTTCTCAAATAAGCTTGCATAGGACTCTTCTATTGGTGTAAAATTATCTTTCAACCTTTGTTCCCTTCTATACCCCTGGCTTGGATGTGGGTTATAGGGCACTTAAAAATTTTGTGGAGGCTGGTGGAGATTTTGCGGTGCTCGTGCTCGCCTTCTAGGGTGTCTTGGTGGCCGGGCATCATACTGAGGTGGAGCAACAGAGTATTGAGGGTTCTGAGGTGGATAATATTGCTCAGGGGAGTCATGGAATACCTGAGGAGGCTGATCATACCTTCGAGATGTTCTCCTGGGACCTCTTCTTAACCCTGATGTCATCATGATTTCTTCAACCTTCTCATTCGTGTCACCAAAATTATCGGATTCAATCTGGTCAACCAGAGTTGCGGCTTTGAGAACTGATTGACTTATAATTCTGCCTGTCTTAAGACCATTCTCAACCATTTCCCCCATTTTGATTGCTTCCGAGAAGGATTTACCCGTAGCGGATATCATGTTTTGAAAATAATCTGGCTCTTGAGCCTGAAGAAAGACAGTGATTAGCTCGTGGTTATCCATGGGTGGCTTAACTCTAGTTGCTTGTTCTCTCCATTTAATGGCATATTCCCTGAAACTTTCAGTTGGTTTCTTCTTCAGGTTTGAAAGGGAATTGCGGTCTGGGCAATGTCAATATTGTATTGGAACTGTTTGACAAAGGCCTGTGCCATGTCATCCCAGACATACCAGCGAGACGTGTCTTGATCCATAAACCATTCGGAGGCTACTCCCGTAAGGCTTTCCCAAAAATAAGCCATCAGAAATTCTTCATTTCTTCCTGCACCTCTCAGTTGATTGCAATACCTTTTTAGGTGGGCTATGGGGTCTCCATGTCCGTCATACTTTTCCAATTTGGGAGACTTGAAACCAGGCGGCAAGTGGACATCGGGGAACATACATAGATCTTTGAAGGCAACACTCTTTTGACCTGCCAACCCTTGCATGTTTTTCAACCGTTGTTCTAAGCTTTTCACTCTTTGGGTCATTTCTTCCTGTACTATCTTTCAGGCAGGCTTCTCAATGTTTGCATGAAGATCAAACGAGTACGAGTGGTACTCAGGAGAGTGGTACTGCTCTTGCTGTGTAGCGAATTGTGACTCATGACGAGGATATCCTTGACCATTGGCCCATGCTTGACACATTTCGGTCATTTGCTGTTTTAATATTCTATTTTTCTAAAACACAGTAGACTCTTGTTGAACCCTCTGACCCTGAGTCTCTTGAGCACTTGTAACAGTTTCAATGTCAGTTATCATTTTTCCTTGCATCTTGTGTTTCCAGCTTACCACAAACCGACCACCTCAACTTTCTTCACAATTCAAAACAAAAACATTTTAGAATGGACTCAGTCGGTCCTTATTATTATCATTCTTCCTCTTTTTCTTTTCTTTTCTTTTTCTTTCTTTTTTTCTTTTCAAAATCATTTGATCGAACCTTATGTGGGTTGCCTATAAAGCAAATAAACTAACTCTTTTTTATTTTGGATTTTGAATTTTTTTCTTTTTTTTTAATTTTTGAAAGAAAGACTTATATAAAGAAGAAAGAAAATATTTTTTGATTACTATTTTTTTTGGAATTTCGAAAGAAAAACTTCTAAAGAAGAAAGAAAATATTTTTGAATTTTGGACTTTTATTTTTGAAGTTAGGAAAGAAGTACTTCTAAAGAAAAAGAAAGTATTTTTGAATCTTGAATTTTCTTTTCAATTTTCGAAAGAAGAATGAAAATATTTTTATATTTTTTTATTTTGAGAAGCAACTAAAAGAAAATATGTTTTTGTATTTTTTAAAAATTGGGGTCTCAAAGAAAAACTTTTCTAAAGAAGGAAGTAAAAGAATTTTTTTTGGATTTTTGAAAATTGGGGTCTAAAAGAAATACTTTCTAAAGAAGGAAGTAAAGGAAAATATTTCTGGATTTTTTTTTGAAAATTGTGGGCCGGAACCGATGAGGTTTGCCTACGTATCTCACATCCGGTGAGAATCAGTCCCGCGTAGTTCGCCCATTTTGACGGAACAAGAACAACATGACTTCTTTTGAAATGACTTTTTTTTTTCTATTTTTTTGAATTTCGGGAGAGTTTCAGAATTTTCTAAATACCTACCTCTCACTTTTTTTTTGATTTTTTTTTCTCTTTTTTTTTCATTTTCTTTCCCTATTCTAGAAGCCAATCAACATGCAAGCCTGAACAGACAGATACGCAAGTAGCACGTAAGATGCATCAGGATGGTCTTTTAATTTGGGTACACCTGTCCTACACGGACCCAAACCCTGTGTTGAGTCCCCAAAGTCAAATGCGCATGATGCAAACAAATGTTCCTACTAGGGATCCGGCATGAGGCTTTGTTATACTAGGTTTCAAAACCTGGGTTTATTGTTCTAGACCTGGCTTACCCGAGCGGACAACTCGAGCAGGGGGGGCAGCGTATCGGGAATACAGAAGCTTCACCGGCTTTGCAACTTGTCCGAACCTCGTTCTAAAATGGGATAAGACTCTAGACAAAAAAGAAGACACACGATGTGCAACCTTCTCCATGATTTAGAAGACTCAGAGAGAGGAAGGGTTTCGTAGCAGTTTATATACAACTCACAAAATATCAGAGCGGTAAAGCATTTAGCACATTGGGCTCAAACATGTAGGAAAATCAGATAACAAATAAAGCCGATCATAGCAGCTATTCTAAACTCGAATTCTTGAACCCTGAACCGATGTTCTGGGTTTGGATCGCCAGCAGAGTCGCCAGAGCTGTCACACCTCCTTTTTACCCACCACCCCGAAGGGTAGTATAAGGGTGTTTTTCCAATTTAAGTGACATTATTCGAAATGGGATTATTTTATTCAATTCAGAGTCGCCACTTGGGATAGTTTAATTGGTGTCCCAAGTCACCGGTTTATTTTAAATCCCAAATCGAGGAAAATTTCGACTTTCCTTTTGAAGTCTGCGAACCAGAAATTCTGAATAAGGAATTTTGTCAACCCGGGAGAAGGTGTTAGGCATTCCCGGATTCTGTGGTTCTAGCACGGTCGCTTAAACTATTACAATTGGCCCATTATCTGATTTTAATACATGTTTTAGCCTATGGCATATTTTTAACTTATTAGCCGTTTTTGATTAATTTTAGGAAGATTCAACATTATCTAAAACACGTCTTGAACCACGTCACATGAAATGCACCCACGGTCCACGACATATTTTATCTAGCATTGTTGAGAAAGAGTTGGGTCGCACGAAATGCACACCCGAGTTTAAGGAAATTAATTTAAATAGCACGCCTAAAGCAACTACGCACTTTCAAGTTTGCGAGGGCCATGGAAAATTCGCTAAATGGCACGCCTCGAGTTCTAAGAATTTTAAAAGAAGTAATTGAGTGAGGGCCACACATTTGAGATTCTAATTGGCGCGGCGCACCTCAATTCCATTTTAAAGGGTACTCAAACTAAAATTTGGACGGCCATAAGCTATGTGTGTTATCTAATATGGCTTAACACTACAGGCAAAGAGGCAATTTAAACTTGGTCCGCTATTAGCACCCGACCCCTAATATAATGCAATATATACAATCAATAATCAGAAATCACAAAAGAGACGTTAAATTCAGACTACACGTTAGACAATGTCTTTTGCTACTCTATCTGTTATTTTGCATACAAGCGAAATCCTATGAAGCTAGGGAAAACAAAACTGAGTAAATAAAGAATCAAATAAAAATTCTCTATATAATGCCAAAACATGACTAAAACTATATATAGGCAAATGAAATAAAAAGAAAACTAAATGTCCAAAGAAAACCCATGTAATTGCTGCTAAAATAACCCATCAAAGGTTAGCCCTTTTCACCAAGTAAATAAAGGAAAACAAGAATTCATCAGATCAACCAATTTATAAACATAAATCACATAAAGAAACACAATCGCCAAATCTGGAAAAATAAAACAAGAACTCTTTACAAAATAGACATATAATGGATAAAGGTACAAACTCTATTTTGATGCAAAATAGCTATGGCCTACGACGATTGGAACCTGAACCGCGTGCGCCGGCAAAGCTCGGACTCTGACCTCGAACGGACTCAAATCCAGACCTCAAAATGGGAAGAAGCAGAAGAAGCAGCAACAGATGCTGTGTATTTTCCGGCGAGGTCGACAGCAAAAATAAAAAGAAGAGCAGCAGGGGTCGTTGATCTTCGATGGTGTTTCCCTAGACGATGAAGTTCTGGCCGTCTTTTTTGATTGATGCGGCTGATTTCCTAGTCATTAGGAAGATGAGCCCTTTGTATAAGGTCTTAGGCCTTTCCTTGATTTGCTGCTTCTTCTCGTTTTAAGAAGATCATGATAGGGGGGCTGTGGTCTTTTGAGTATTGCGGCGGATCCGTGCATTTTTTAGGTGTGTAGGGTGTGTTGGCATTAGATACTATTATATAGGGGTAGGGATTAGGTTAGGGGTATGGGCCTAGGGATTATGGGCTAGGGAATTGGGCCAAAGACTAAAAAAATGGACTACAAGATTTATAAAGACGGGATAAACCAACCTAAAACTAATTCCTCCTTCAAAAATTATGTACAATTATAATATACAAATATAAAACTAATTTTAATTAATTGAACTAAACTATAAAACATAAAACTATTTTTTGTGTTTTCAAGATTATATAAAAAAAAGATAAGGTTATTTTTGTATATTTTTATTTAAATTTACCAAAGATACATAAACTAAAATATTTTTGTAATTTTCATTTTTTTTGTAATAAAATAAAGTAAAAAAATGTCAAAATCAGTTGAAATAAATATATTAAGCCTAAACTAAATATTTACATGCTAAGATATGTAAAATCTCGGGGAGGGTCAAAAATCACATGTCTACAGCTGCCCCTCTTTGACTGGAAACACGAAGAGTTATCGGACAAAGAACGACTAGACAAGTTTTTGACCCGACCCTTATTTGGAAGAGACTAAAACTGAGAAAAGGGGAATGTGACCGAGCCCTGGTATCTGAGCTGCCTACATATCCTTGGCTATAAAGGAATCAGGCCACGTGTAGTTCAGAGGTGAATGAGGTGATGGAGTACCGAGGTGGAGAGCCGATCGAGGTGCCGTTCCGCCGAGGTTCCGTCTGCCGGGTTCTCAATTATTTACATTCAAAATCAAAAAAATGAAAAAGACAACTAAGCCTGATCAAGCTACGAGTTACAAGTTCCTAATCCATGTGAGTCTTCCTGAGCCTTATCTTGAGTCTTGGGTTGGATTCTTCTATGGCGACACCTGATCTGAATGCTGGATGCTTGTTAGCTGCAGCGTGTTGGTTCAATCTTCTTCAGCTTTTCAAACTAAGACGGGACATGCAGAGCTTGTGAACTCAGCCCTGTCTTTGAAGAGCAGCTCACATCTTCCATTAACTTCTACATTTGGATTCCACTTCTTTTTCTTTTCTCTTTTTCTTTTTTTCTGGATTGAAGACTCATTTCTTTGTCATCTCGAACTCTTCATAGTCTCGAAGGTAAATACCTGCTCAGACACCCAAAACAAACAAACGAACGAAATTTTCTGCCCAGTTTTCACTAGGAAATATTTCGTGAGTTATTTGTAAAAAAAATCTAAACTAATTTTTTTTTCCTTAAAGTAGATAAAACAAGGATTGTGTTATCGCTTTCAAGGAGGAAAGATTAGGAATGGAGCCTCTATATCTAAAATTCTCAACATAGGGATATGGAGGCCCACTGTTGTGCAAAAAAAAGCGACTGCGGAATGGAGCCCTATGCTCTAAAATCTCAACTCAGAGAATGGGAGCCCTAAATGTTTGCAAAAAGGCGACTAGGGAATGGAAGGCGCCTATGTCTAAAAATTGTCAACTTAGGGATTGGAGCCCTATATGTTGGCAAAAAAAGGCGACTAGGGAATGGAGGCCCTATGTTTCTAAGAAATCGTCAACTAGGGATTGGATGCCTATGTTTGGAAAACTGAGACTTACTACTGAATTGGTTGTTACTTATGCTAAAAGAACCAAAGAAGGATTTTTTGCTCTTTTTTTTTTCTAAGAAAAAGCAACATTTTTTTTTTTTTGAGAAAAATTATTCTTTTAAACAAATTTTTGCTGAAACGCTTTTTTTTTTCAAAGGCATGAACAAAATGACCCTTTTTTTTTCGAGACATCCTTTTTTCTTTTTTTCAAGTTATCCTAGGAGAAAATCGTCAGACCTAGGTCTTCTATCTTAGGAGAAAGATTCATCATACTTATGATTTTGATCTAGGAGATAAGTTCATCAGCACTAGGTCTTTTCTCTTTCTTTTGGTTATCTTAGGAGGAAAAAAATTCATCAGACGTAAGAATTTGATCCTAGGAGAAAATTCATCAGACTAGGGGTCCATATTTTTGTTATCTTAGGAGAAAAATTCATCAGACTAAGATTTTGATCCTAGGAGAAAATTCATCAGACTAGGTTTTCTATCTTAGGTGAAAAATTCATCAGACTAAGATTTTGATCCTAGGAGAAAATCATCAGACTAGGCCCCTTTTTTTTGTTATCTTAGGAGAAAAATTCATCAGACTAAGATTTCTGTCCTGGGAGAAAGTTCATCAGACTATGTCTTCTATCTTAGGAGAAAGATTCATCAGACGAAGATTTCTGTTGGGAAGAAAATCCATCAGACTAGGACTTTTTATCCTAGGAGGAAAATGTGAAGATAAATGGCAAGATTTTATGCACAATAGAAAAACAAATAAAGGCAAAGATTTGAGAAACTTCCCTTTGTCGGCTCCTCTCTTCTTTTCTTTTTCCTTTTTTTTTGCTTTTTTTTTCTTTTTTTTTCTCTTTTTCTTCTTTTTTTTTGTTGAACCACTTTCCTTGCACTGCTTTGTTCCTGTTTCATACAAAGAGAAATTTGTCAGTTTTGAAAATGGTGGTCGGTTTGTGGCCTTTAGTCTTGGGCAGCTTGGCTTCTGCTCAATCAGCTTGAATCAGTCTCAGGAGACTTTTGCTCTGCGTCAACCCTGATTGTTTCACACCCATTACCATTTGTATTTGTGGCTCAATCAGCCCTGTCCCGATTGGAGATCTTTGCTCGGATGGCCTTTTCTGTTATCTTCAATGACTTTCTGCTTTTGAGCAATTTGTCTATCAGAGAAAACCACAAGTTATCTTTGCTTGCGCCAAGTAGGCTGACAAGAGTCCTTTTTGGGGAAGCCTTTTGCATGAATCCTCAAGGCATGTTGACAGTAACAACTGAGTGTGCTGGCAAAATTTACTTTGTGCAACTGAAAAGCTGGTAGCAAATTTTGAAATCTTTTCTTGCTTGTTTTGACAAGGACTGACTCAGAGTGAAGGACACAATAATACAAAGAAACAAATATTAACAAGAAATGCCCTCTGTCGGAAGGACAGAAGGAAGAGTTTTTTTTTCTCTTTTTTTTTCATTTTTTCTTCCAATAACTAGACTTAATGATCATGACATGCATTTTAGACTTAACGGCCGATCTATCAAACTGACCAAATCTTCCCTTTTACCATTCTTATGACTTTGAAGTCGGGCTTGTTTGTGCCAATCCTTTACATCATCTTCACGACTCACATTCGACTAGTGGTGCCTCGAGGGGTTTTCACCAACAAGTCTCTCTCATTTGTTCATCTCTGCTTACCATCGCCTTACAGTGCCTGTTAAGGTTTTCACTAGTAAGACTCTCTCATTTTCTTTTATATTCTTTTTCTTTAGCTTTCTTGTGCGAGCAACTTGACAGTGTTTTATGTCGCGTGACAACCATTACTCGTTGCATGCGGCCCTTGGCATTCTTGAAGGCATATCGGGAGGTCTTTATTTGGAAGGTTTTGGATAGGGCTGGACAGAAGGGTCGGCATGAAGGCTCAAAATAAACTCAAAGTAAAGGGGTTTGTGGACTTACAACTCTTGGAATCGACTCTTTCCAAAGTGAAATAAAATTTCTGCCCCAGTTTCAGATACTAGGGATTGTTTTTTTTTTGGAACTTTTATTTGGTTGGACCGAACCGTGAGGCTGCCTACGTATCCCCTTTTTTTAAAGGAATCAGGTCTAACGTAGTTCAAACATCTGACCTAACTAATTTTTCTCATCTTCTTTATGTTTCTCTTTTTTTTTCTCTTTTTTTTATTTGCCCCAGCTTCTATTTTCTGGGGGCATGGACCTTTTATTGTTCTTTTCTTCTTCTTTTTTTTTCACTTGAACTTTCTGGGAATTGCCCCAGTTTTTACTATTGGGGCATGGACTCTTTTTTTTTCATTTTCATCTTTTATTGGGCTTTTAACTCTAAACTTGATTCCAAAAGAGGGTGGTCAAAGAAAATAACACAAGCTCAAAGGGGTGACAAAGGGTATAAAGTGCTTGGATAGAAGAAAAAGGGCCTCCCAACCTCGAGAACGCCAAACATATTATCCTTTTGCAATCACAACATTGATGAACATGCCCGTCTTCTTGGTGTGTCGTGGTCACAAGACACTTTCCATCCATTAACGTCAAACTTTCCAACAATCTTCAATTGATTCTTCCTCAAGCCCGATCTTCGCAATGATTCGAAGGTGACTTCTATTCGACCTTAATTCCCAAGTATTTCAACTCTTTATTCATCCTCAAAAGTGTTTGTTTTTTCTTTTTCCATTTATCCAATTCCAGATTAAATCAGTTTCTAAGATCTGGCCAGAATTTCCGCATGCATGTCATGTCATTAGAACTAGCGAGAAAAGAACTAGGAATAGAATGACACGAAAGGACAAACTGTATTTTATTCAATAAAGATGGAAGGGTTTGACAACTAAACAAGCAACCTAAAATCCGAGTTACAAACCTAAAGTAACCCGGATAATGAAAATAGCAATAAAAACAGACAGACATTACTCATACAAATAGAATAGAACGATAGAAGGGTTTGACTCAATAAATCAAATAAAATCTGGATCACAATCTTGAAATAATCCAGATAGCAGAAAAAACATCAAAACAAGCTACCAAGATTCCTTCCTAGTAATGAGAGAATGAATTTTCAATTACTAATCTTGACATTTAGCCACAAATTTACTCATCAGAATCACCATGGCCTTCTCCAATTTCAGTCCGCAAGCTCTCGAGAGGACTCTCATACTCCATGTCACCAGGTACCATCCCCACAAGGTGTGCATCATCATGTGCAGATAAACGATTCTGCACGATATTTTGGGTGTCACTGTCTTGGATCACAATTAGTTTTTCCTGGATCATCCTTTCTATTTCTCTTTTCAAATCCCGACAACTTTCAAAATTGTGCCCCTGGGCATTGGAATGGTATTCACACCTTTTAGAAGGGTCAAAGCTTCTTGCACGTGGGTCCACATGATTTGGAGGAATGGGTGCAATCATGTCATAATGCTTTAACTTCTCAAATAAGCTTGCATAGGACTCTCCTATTGGTGTAATATTATCCTTCAACCTTTGTTCCCTTCTATACCCCTGGCTTGGATGTTGGTTATAGGGCACTTGAAAATTTTGTGGAGGCTGGTGGAGATTTTGCGGTGCTCGTGCTCGCCTTCTAGGGTGTCTTGGTGGCCGGGCATCATACTGAGGTGGAGCAACAGAGTATTGAGGGTTCTGAGGTGGATAATATTGCTCAGGGGAGTCATGGAATACCTGAGGAGGCTGATCATACCTTCGAGATGTTCTCCTGGGACCTCTTCTTAACCCTGATGTCATCATGATTTCTTCAACCTTCTCATTCGTGTCACCAAAATTATCGGATTCAATCTGGTCAACCAGAGTTGCGGCTTTGAGAACTGATTGACTTATAATTCTGCCTGTCTTAAGACCATTCTCAACCATTTCCCCCATTTTGATTGCTTCCGAGAAGGATTTACCCGTAGCGGATATCATGTTTTGAAAATAATCTAGCTCCTAAGCCTGAAGAAAGACAGTGATTAGCTCGTGGTTATCCATGGGTGGCTTAACTCTAGTTGCTTGTTCTCTCCAGTTAATGGCATATTCCCTGAAACTTTCAGTTGGTTTCTTCTTCAGGTTTGAAAGGGAATTGCGGTCTGGGGCAATGTCAATATTGTATTGGAACTATTTGACAAAGGCCTGTGCCATCTCATCCCAGACATACCAGCGAGACGTGTCTTGATCCATAAACCATTCGGAGGCTACTCCCGTAAGGCTTTCCCCAAAATAAGCCATCAGCAATTCTTCATTTCTTCCCGCACCTCTCAGTTGATTGCAATACCTTTTCAGGTGGGCTATGGGGTCTCCATGTCCATCATACTTTTCAAATTTAGGAGTCTTGAAACCAGGCGGCAAGTGGACATCGGGGAACATACATAGATCTTTGAAGGCAACACTCTTTTGACCTGCCAACCCTTGCATGTTTTTCAACCGTTGTTCTAAGCTTTTCACTCTTTGGGTCATTTCATCCTGTACCATCTTTCGGGCAGGCTTCTCAATGTTTGCAGGAAGATCAAACGAGTACGAGTGGTACTCAGGAGAGTGGTACTGCTCTTGCTGTGTAGCAAATTGTGACTCATGACCAGGATGTCCTTGACCACTGGCCCATGCTTGACACTATTTCGGTCATTTGCTGTTTACAATTATTTCTTATTTTTCTACAAACACAGTAGACTCTTGAGTCTCTTGAGCACTTGTAACAGCTTCGATGTCAGTTATCATTTTCCTTGGCATCTTGTGTTTCCAGCTTACCACACAACCGACCACCTCAACTTTCTTCATAATTCAAAACAAAAACATGTTAGAATGGACTCAGTCAGTCCTTATTATTATCATTCTTCCTCTTTTTTTTTTTCTTTCTTTCTTTCTTTTTTTCTTTCCAAAATCATTTGATCGAACCTTATGTGGGTTGCCTATGTATCATGTGGGAACATGAATCAGATCTTGCGTAGTTTGGGAAGATAAAAAATAAAGCAAATAAACTAACTCTTTTTTATTTTGGATTTTGAATTTTTTTCTTTTTTTTTAATTTTCGAAAGAAAGACTTATATAAAGAAGAAAGAAAATATTTTTTGATTACTATTTTTTGGAATTTCGAAAGAAAAACTTCTAAAGAAAAAAGAAAATATTTTTGGATTTTGGACTTTTATTTTTGAAGTTAGGAAAGAAGTACTTCTAAGGAAAAAGAAAGTATTTTTGTATCTTGAATTTTCTTTTCAATTTTCGAAGAATGAAAATATTTTTGTATTTCTTGATTTTGAGAAGCAACTAAAAGAAAATATGTTTTTGTATTCTTTAAAAATTGGGGTCTCAAAGAAAAACTTTTCTAAAGAAGGAAGTAAAAGAATTTTTTTTTGGATTTTTGAAAATTGGGGTCTAAAAGAAATACTTTCTAAAGAAGGAAGTAAAGGAAAATATTTTTGGATTTTTTTTTGAAAATTGTGGGCCGGAACCGATGAGGTTTGCCTACGTATCTCACATCCGGTGAGAATCAGACCTGCGTAGTTCGCCCATTTTGACGGAACAAGAAAAACATGACTTATTTTGAAATGACTTTTCTTTTTTTTTTTTCTATTTTTTTGAATTTCGAGAGAGTTTCAGAATTTTTTAAATACCTACTACTCACTCTTTTTTTTGATTTTTTTTCTCTTGTTTTTTTCATTTTCTTTCCCTATTCTAGAAGCCAGTCAACATGCAAGCCTGAACAGACAGATACGCAAGTAGCACGTAAGATGCATCAGGATGGTCTTTTAATTTGGGTACACCTGTCCTAGACGGACCCGACCCCTGTGTTGAGTCCCCAAAGTCAAATGCACATGATGCAAACAAATGTTCCTACTAGGGATCCGGCATGAGGCTTTGTTATACTAGGTTTAAAAACCTGGGTTTATTGTTCTAGACCTGGCTTACCCGAGCGGACAACTCAAGCCGGGGGGGGGGGGGGTCAGCGTACCGGGAATACAGAAGCTTCACCGGCTTTGCAACTTGTCCGAACCTCGTTCAAAAATGGGATAAGACTCTAGACAGAAGAGAAGTCACACGAAGTGCACCCTTCTACATGATTTAGAAGACACAGAGAGAGGAAGGGTTTCGTAGCGGTTTATATACAATTCACAAAATATCAGAGCGGTAAAGCATTTAGCACATTGGGCTCAAACATGTAGGAAAATCAGATAACAGATAAAGCCAATCATAACAGCTATTCTAAACTCGAATTCTTGAACCCTGAACCGAAGTTCTGGGTTTGGATACCCAGCAGAGTCGCCAGAGCTGTCACACCTCCTTTTTACCCACCACCCCGAAGGGTAGTATAAGGTAGTTTTTCCAATTTAAGTGACATTATTCGAAATGGGATTATTTTATTCAATTCAGAGTCGCCACTTGGGATAGTTTAATTGGTGTCCCAAGTCACCGGTTTATTATAAATCCCAAATCGAGGAAAATATCGACTTTCCTTTTGAAGTCTGCGAACCAGAAATTCTGAATAAGGAATTTTGTTAACCCGGGAGAAGGTGTTAGGCATTCCTGGATTCCGTGGTTCTAGCACGGTCGCTTAAACTATTACAATTGTCCCATTATCTGATTTTAATACATATTTTAGCCTATGGTATATTTTTAACTTATTAGCCGCTTTTTAATTTTAGGAAGATTCAACGTTATCTAAAACACGTCTTGAACTACGTCACATGAAATGCACCCGCGGTCCATGACACATTTTACCTAACGTTGTCGAGAAAGAGTTGGGTCACATGAAATGCACACCCGAGTTAAAGGAAGTTAATTTAAATAGCGCGCCTAAAGCAACTACGCACTTTCAAGTTTGCGAGGGCCATGGAAAATTCGCTAAATGGCCCGCCTCGAGTACTAAGAATTTTAAAAGAAATAATTGAGTGAGGGCCACGCATTTGAGATTCTAATTGGCGCGGCATACCTCAATTCCATTTTAAAGGGTATTCAAACTAATATTCGGAGGGCTATAAGCTATGTGTGTTATCTAATATGGCATAACACTACAGGGAAAGAGGCAATTTAAACTTGGTCCGCTATTAGCACCCGACCCCTAATATAATGCAATATATACAATCAATAATCAGAAATCACAAAAAAGACGTTAAACTCAAACTACACGTTAGACAATATCTTTTGCTACTCTATCTGTTATTTTGCATACAAGCGAAATCCTATGAAGCTAGGGAAAAACAAAATTGAGTAAATAAAGAAACAAATAAAAATTCTCTATATAATGCCAAAACATGACTAAAACTATATATAGACAAATGAAATAAAAAGAAAACTAAATATACAAAGAAAACCCATGTAATTGCTGCTAAAATAACCCATCAAAGGTTAGCCCTTTTCACCAAGTAAATATAGGAAAACAAGAATTCATCAGATCAACCAATTTATAAACATAAATCACATAAAGAAACATAATCGCCAAATCTGAAAAAAAAAAACAAGAAATCTTTACAAAATAGACATATAAAGGATAAAGGTACAAACTCTGTTTTGATGCAAAATAGCTATGACCTACGACGATTGGAACCTGAACCGCGTGTGCTGGCGAACCTCGGACTCTGACCTCGAACAGACTCAAATCCAGACCTCAAAATGGGAAGAAGCAGAAGAAGCAGCAACAGATGTTGTGTATTTTCCGGCGAGGTCGACATCAAAAATAAAAAGAAGAGCAGTAGGGGTCGTTGATCTTCGATGGTGTTTCCCTAGACGATGAAGTTCTGGCCGTCTTTTTTGATTATGCGGCTGATTTCCTAGTCATTAGGAAGATGAGCCCTTTGTATAAGGTCTTTGGCCTTTCCTTGATTTGCTGCTTCTTCTTGTTTTAAGAAGATCATGATAGGGGGGCTGTGGTCTTTTGAGTATTGCGGCGGATCCGTGTAATTTTTAGGTGTGTAGGGTGTGTTGGCATTAGATACTATTATATAGGGGTAGGTATTAGGTTAGGGGTATGGGCCTAGGGATTATGGGCTAGGGAATTGGGCCAAAGACTAAAAAAATGGACTACAAGATTTATAAAGACGGGATAAACCAACCTAAAACTAATTCCTCCTTCTAAAATTATGTACAATTATAATATACAAATATAAAACTAATTTAATTAATTGAAATAAACTATAAAACATAAAACTATTTTTTTTGTTTTCAAGATTATATAAAAATAAAGATAAGGTACTATTTTTGTATATTTTTATATAAATTTACCAAAGATACGTAAACTAAAATATTTTTGTAATTTTTAATTTTTTTATAATAAAATAAAGTAAAAAAAAAGTCAAATCAGTTGAAATAAAGATATTAAGCCTAAACTAAATATTTACATGCTACGATATGTAAAATCTCGGGGAGGGTCAAAAATCAAATGTCTACATCATATACTACTTTTCAGTTTTCTGGAGCTGCCTTCACTTGGTGGGAGGCTTATAAGAGGCGTAGGCTTGTTGGTGCAATGCCCCTTACCTGACAGTAGTTCTCCGCTCTCTTCTTGGAGAAGTATGTGCCGCAGTCCTGCAGAGAGGAGCTGTGCAAGCTGTTCGAGCAATTGCGTCAGGATGATATGACTCTGACGTAGTATGAGATGAGATTTTCTGAGTTAGCCCGTCATGCTGTTTGGTTGGTTCGTACAGACAGGGAGAGGATCAGGAGATTTATGGATGGCCTCGCTTATCAACTACGGGTTCTTATGACTAGAGATAGGGTGTCTGGTGCTTCTTTTGAGGAGGTGGTTGACATTGCTTGAGAGATAAAGTCGATTCGCTGCCAGGAGCGAGTTGAGAGGGAGGCCAAGATGCCTCGGGGATCTAGTAGTTTTGGTGGTGTTCCTTCGGGAGGTCAGTTTCAGCACAATAGAGACCATCCATTGAGACATGCTCAGCCAGCCTGTTCGGGCCACCGTGGTGGATCATCTGGCCATGGTTCTCACAGTTCACATCAGGGTCACTCATCTCTTAGTACCCTTCCAGCTTAGAGTTCGACTCGGGCACCATTAGTTCAGGGCTTATCTATGCCTGGTTCTTCTAGTGGGCATCCCGGTGCTCGGGGCTCCCTTCAGTCGCCACCGCCATTTGCCAGGAGAGGTTGCTTCGAGTGTGGAGATTTGGGTCATATCAAGAGGTTCTGTCCCAATCTTTTGGGAGGTTCATCCCGGTAGAGAAGTCAGCCTTCGGCTTTAACACCAGATACTTCCCCGCCCGCTCAGTCAGCTCGGGGTGGTGGTCAGTTAGCTAGGGGTCGCCCCAGAGGGAGAGGTCGATCAGGTGGTGGTCAGACCCGTTTCTATGCCCTCCCAGCCATGCCAGATGTTATTGCTTCAGATGATGTTGTCACACCTCCTTTTTATTTACCACACCCCGCAAAGGGTGTATAGGAGTTTTCCACTTAAAGGACAATCGGAACGGGATTTATTATTAAAATTCAGAGTCGCCACTTGGGAGATTAATGGTGTCCCAAGTCACCGGTTGAATCCCGAACCGAGGAAGTTATGACTCTGTTAACAGCCTGCGAACCAGAAATCCGAGTAAGGAATTCTGTTAACCCGGGAGAAGGTGTTAGGCATTCCCGGGTTCCGTGGTTCTAGCACGGTCGCTCAACTGTTGTATTTGCTTTTATCTGATTTTAAAACATATTCTAACCTATGTGCCCTTTGTTTTAAACCGCTTTCATTATATTTTTTATTATGAGACTTGCAACGTCGTGAAAATGCGTCTTGAACCACGTCGCACCAGTGCACCCGTGATTGTTAACTCATTTCGACTTCGTCGAGATTTTGATTTGGGTCACATAAATGTGCACCCGCATTTAGGAAGGTAAATTTATTAAAATACGCGCCTAAAGCATCCACGCATTTTCAACTTTAGGGAAGGCCGTGAAATTTGCTAAACGGTCCTCCCGAATTCTAAATGTACGCAGCATTTATTGAGGGCCTCGCAATTTGCATTTTTATTTGGGTGAGGCTCATCTCATCATTTTTATTTAAAGGCTACTCTTAAGGTGGCTACAATTTTCTACTCACTTTGTCTCTAAAATAAAGTAACAGAAGACAAAACCTAATTAATTAATCATGCTGTAACTTTTTTAACACCATTACAATGAAGTCCAGACTACTTGATTTCACAGATAGTCATGAGTAAATCAGTTTATTCAATCAATCCAGTTAATGATGCACGTAATTTTCAATTAAACTACTGGTTTCAATAACCAACATATGATTGGTGACATTCATGACTAGCGCGACGACAAGCACATTTAGCTCTGAGCTACTTTCTACTTTTAACCAATTAAACAGGCTGCTTTCTAAATCAAATATAGATCAAAATCAGTCCAGATTTTCTACTTTTAACCAAGGGCTATACTGAACAGGTACTAAACTATTCAAAATCTACAGCTGATAATCACAATTAATAGTCCAAACAGTCCAAAGTCCAGATTAAACATTCCAAGGTCTGCATATATACAAATCGATTTTACACTATATGGCGCGATTAGATCTAACGCCTATTTTTACTACTAACACACCACAGTCCCAACAGCATACTTCAGGATCAAACAGATGAATATTTGTATCCCATTTCAAGCTTAGAGTTACAGCAGGGCAGATTCAAATGTGTACCTGGTAATTGCAAAAACTCCTTCATCAAATTAGAACCTACACTATAGTCCCTCCTAGAAAGTTCTATGCTTATTACAATCCCTATTCTATCCTTACCCCCCTTCAAAAATTACCAAATCTGATGAAAGTACCCTTTTCCCATTCCTAAACTACCCTTTGAACCTCCTGAAATTACTAGCCTACGTTAACTACACTAACCTTTCTAACTAACCCCGGTCCAAATAACTATTTCTGCAGATTAACCAGCCCACCAATCCAATCGCAAACCCTAAATTCAGATAACTACTGATTTTCGGATTAACAACTACTAATAACAAGTCAAAGTCAAACAGTGCCCAAATAGTATCGATCAAAACTGTAAGCAAACAGCTCGACATACACAACTAATAGAACAAACTTAACCATACATGAAGCCTGGAGAAGATTTAAGCAACTCAAAACTTAAACTAAATCCTAAACATGATCAATCCTAATGCAGTTGAACTAAACTAAACTAATTGATTATTATTAACCAATAACAACAGTAAAGGCTCAAATACTGAAGAAAAAATTGAAATCAAAAGTACCTTAAAGAGTTAAAGATTATCAAACAAATTTGAACAAGCATACAGAATCAGAACAGCATCGCACAGAACTTACTAAGTTTGAGCACTCAGCTGACTATGGGGAACTCTGACCGGCCATTTGTTTGAATCCTCCGGGATTCTTGACACGTAACATCCTTAATCGTGTGTTTTCAAAAGAACACACATGATTAGGGAAATTACGGTCTAAAATCCCCAAGATTTTCTGAGCTAGGGTTCTGCCAGTCTAAGATCTAAAATTCGAGAAGCCCTGGCAAAATTCGAAAGATTTTGGTTAGGGATTAATGATGAGGGAGGGATGAGGGACATTTGGTACGAATTTGGGCCAGTTTGGGTGAGTTTGCGACTTGGCCGGAAACTTCGATGGAATATTCGAGGAGACTGGCTATGATTCGAGGGGAGCTGAGGGCATGGTTGGACAGGGGAAGACGAGGGGAGTCAGTGGTGTATTTTTGGTGGTCATCGGAGCATCGCCGCCGGCGGCGGCGATTTCCGGCCGGCGGCGCTAGGGCGGAGGACGGCGGAGGAATGCGGGGTTAAGGTGTGTACGAGGAGGATGGGAATTGTCGTTGAGTTTTGTATAAAAGTTATTACAGTTTTATTACATTTTGAGAGTCAATCGTGGCCACTGGATCTGGGGAGATGGATGGTCGTGATTAAACGACGTCAAAACGACGTCGTTTTGATCATGAGGCACTTGGACCGGCAGGGCATTTGGGCCTGGACGTGGGAATTTTGTTTGGGCTAACTGATTTTGGCCCAAATTTGGTCTCCCATTAAGACCATTTTTAATTTTTCCTTTTCCCCTTTTTTTGGTATTTTTGTATTTATTTTTTCTGATTTTATAAAATGCTAAAGCAAAGCGAAGACCTAATTACACTATTTAACTCCTAAAATTACTTGTAACTCTATTTTAAAACAAATGCAATAATTAGTAATGCAATGAACTATTTTCTTGCAATTTTCTTTATATTTTATTCTAAAACTAATTAATACTAAAATTGTGAAATTAAATCCCTAAATGCCAATGCATATTTTTGGTATTTTCATATGGATTAAAATGCACAAATAAAAATGCAACAATTACCAAAGAATGCCACAAAATTCACAAAAAATTATAAAATACTAGAAAAAATTATTTTGTTTGAAATTTTGGGAATTACTGCTGAGGGCAAAAATCACGTGCTCACAGTTGTGATCACATATATTGTCTCAGTCTGCCACAAAGATGCTTCTGTATTATTTGATCCTGCTTCAACTTTTTCATATATGTCATAATTATTTTTCTCATTATTTGGATATGCCCTGCAAGTCTCTTATTTCATCTGTTCATGTATCTACTCCGGTGGGCGATGCTATTGTTGTGGACCGTGTATATCGATCGTGTGTGGTGACTATTGGGGGTTTGGATAACCGAGTGGATCTCTTGTTTCTTAGTATGGTTGATTTTGATATGATATTAGGCATGGATTGGTTATCTCCGTGTCGTACTATTTTGGACTGTCATGCTAAAACAGTAACATTGGCTATGCTGGGGTTGCCATGGATTGAGTGGCGAGGTTGGACGGATTATGTTCCCACTAGAGTGATTTCATTTTTAAAGGCCCAATGGATGGTTAGGAAGGGTTGTCTTTCTTATCTGGCCTTCGTGAGGGATATTAGTGTAGAGACTCCTACCATTGATTCAGTTTCGGTAGTGAGAGACTTTCCGGATATGTTTCCTACAGACCTGCCGGGCATGCCACCGGACAGGGATATTGATTATTGTATTGATTTGGTGCCGGGCAGTCAGCCCATTTCTATTCCACCGTATCGTATGGCACCGGCGGAGTTGAAGGAGCAGCTTTAGGAACACCTTGATAAGGGGTTTATTCGGCCTAGCGTGTCGCTGTGGGGTGCGCCTGTTCTATTTGTGAAGAAGAAGGAGGGCATTATGAGGATGTGCATTGATTACAGGTAGTTGAACAAGGTCACAATCAAGAACAAATATCCTTTGCCTCGTATTGATGATTTATTTGACCAGTTTCAGGGAGCGAGGGTGTTTACCAAGATTGATCTCCGTTCAAGGTATCACTAGTTGAAGATCAGGGACTCGAACATTCTTAAGACAGCCTTTAGGACCCGATATGGTGATTATGAGTTCCTTGTGATGTCTTTTGGGTTGACTAATGCCCCAGCAGTGTTCATATATTTGATGAACAACGTGTTTCGGCCTTATCTTGACTCGTTCGTTATTGTATTCATTGATGATATTCTAGTATACTCGCGTAGTCAGGAGGAGCACGCTGAGCATCTGAGAGTGGTATTGCAGCGGTTGAGGGAGGAGAAGCTTTATGAAAAGTTCTCCAAGTGTGAGTTTTAGCTCAGTTCAGTTGCTTTCTTGGGGCACGTGGTGTCCCGTGTGGGTATTCAGGTTGATCCGAAGAAGATAAAGGCGGATCAAAGTTGGCCTAGACTGTCCTCAACCACATAGATTCGCAGCTTTCTTGGTTTGGCAGGTTATTATCGTCGGTTCGTTCATGGATTTTCATATATAGCATTACCCTTGACAAAACTGACTCAAAAGGGTGCTCCTTTCATGTAGTAGGATGAGTGTGAAGCGAGCTTTCAAAGCTCAAGACTGCCTTGACCACAACTCCAGTGTTAGTTTTGCCATCAACTTCAGGTTCATATATAGTGATTTTGATGCTTCGAGAGTTGGTATTGGGTGTGTGTTGATGC
>NW_017678783.1:0-7058 GCF_001879085.1 Nicotiana attenuata
GCAAGGGAGATAATCAATATACTAAAACCATCCCGGCAAGGGATTAATCATATCTCTTTCCATTTCTTTCATTTCTTACGCAATAGTATTTTTATTGTTCGAGCCAACGTTCCAAAGAATTTACAATTCATAACCAATCCTCAAACTCTTCACATTATGTAGAATTCATCAATTAGCATAGAAGAGCCTCAAATATATCAGAAATACGTGCAAACAAGGACCCACGGTCATGCTAGACACCGATGTATAGATACTCGTCACCATGCCTATACACCGTACTCGATCATTTAGCATTTAGCAATAATAACACTCTAATCCTATTCCCTCATGCCAAAGTTAGATCAAACACTTACCTCGGTCCAAAGAATAGCAATCAATCCTCAAATACCGCCTTTCCTCTACAATCCGACTCCGAAACAATGGTATCTAGGCATAATTAATTCAATAATATCAATTAGGGCTCAACAACATAATCCCATAGCCTAGAAATGAGTTTTCTAGCATTCTTCCAAAAATATCAAAATTCGACACCGGGCCCACATGGTCCAAACACGAGGCTCGGACCAAAACCTAGTCACCCATAACCCCACGAGTTCAAATATATAATTTGTTTTAAGATTTGACCCCAAATTGAGGTTGAATCACCCAAAATTCCCAAAACCCTTAATTTCTACTTTGAATTCATGACTTAGGGTTAGGAAATTAGTGATTAGATGAAGAAATTAAGAGAGAATGAAGTTAAGAACACTTACGTAAGAAGCAATGGAGGAAAAGGCTCTTCCAAATCGTCTATGGGGTGTTAGGGAGAAGAGCTCGTGTGGAAAAATGAGGAAAGTCCCGAAGCTACTGTTTCTGTAATTTAAAAATAACTGGGCAGAAAAATGCTCAATGCGATCGCGAAGAAAGTCATGCGATTGCATAGGGGTAGGAAGGTTGTCCATTGCGATCGCAGAAAGGACAATGCAATCGCATAGAAGAAATAGGTCGGGCATCGCGATCGCGAACGGAACTGTGCGATCGCGTAGAAGAAAATAAAGGGCTTCTCAACTTAACACTATGCGATCGCAGAAAGATCTACGCGATCGCATACAACAAAAATGGACCCCTGAACAAGTTACACTATGCGATCGCGGACAAAGCTATGCGATCGCATAGAACAAACAACTGGACAACAGCAGACAGCAGATCTGCAACATTTCTAAGGCTAAAACCATCCCAAAACACATCCGAATCACACCCGAGCCCTCGGGGCTCCTAACCAAACACATGGACTAACTCAACAACATCCTACGAACTTACTCGAGCGATCAAATCGCCAAAACAACATCAAAATCAATGAATCAAACATCAAAATCATCATTTTTCATTCTAACATCACAAACTTCAAACTTTAGATATTTAGGTCCGAAACACGCCAAATGACGTCCGATTCCGACCAAACATTAGAGAAAGCGCTTAACACCTATTTAAGACATGTACTGGGCGTCGGAACCAAAATACGAGCCCGATACCATAGTCTTTTAATCAATTTTCATTTCCATTTTCCTTAATAATTTCAGAAAAACAATTTCACAGAAAAATTCTTTTACTCGGGTTCTAGACTTCGGATTTCGACTCCGGGCACATGCTCGAGTCCCATATTTTCTACGGACCCTCCGGGACCGTCAAATCACGGGTCCGGGTCCGTTTACCAAAAATATTGACCGAAGTCAACTTTAATCATTTTAAAGCCACATTTTGAAATTTTTCACAGAGTTTAACATATAATCTTTCCGGCTACGCGCCCGGACTGCGCACGCAAATCAAGGCAACTAAAGGTGAGGTTTTCAAGGTCTCGGAAGCACGGAAAAAGAAAGAAATCCGGTGATAACCCCTTTGGGTCGTCACATAACTATCAAATATCAATCAAGAAGTTATGTCCACTTAGGTTCTGATAAGCTTAATCAGAGAAGCATCTTCTAACTGGCAAAATATGCTGATTTAGCTGTAGAGTGTTAATTAATTAGTAATTATCTAATCATTTGTTAAAGACGGATATTTAACAGATTTAAGCTAACACTATTTACTAAACTGAGAATCAGTCCTATCATTCTCAATTCATTTGACTTTTTTTCAATAGCCATTCTAATCAAAGCCTCTTCCTGCGATTATTCATTTGAACCAACCCTGATGATCTGGACATAACAACCATAGCACGATGGAACAGCCTAGTTGCTCTAACCTTCTAAACTCCTGCATATGGGTGTTCATGGTTCAGTTTGGATCGATTTTTCCCTTAAAAGAAACCAAACCAAGTAAGTCAGTTTTTCAAATATTAGAACCAAACCAAACCAATTAAATCGGTTATTTCTCGATTGTCGGTTTTGTCGGTTTTTTCAGTTTTTTCGGTTATTTGTCGGTTTTTTCTTAAATATAAGACATACACTACCAAACACATATTTTGGCGACCACATTTTCAACGTAACACTATTAAATCAATTGCCCTTTGAGAAATCTATTATTTACCAAGATATATTGATGATAATTGAATCAAACAGTAATGAATAATTTAAGGACTCAATTAAAAATATATTATTTTTAACACAAAATGGATTCTTACACTTAACAAAAGAAAACTACCAATCAAACTAGAATATAAAGGTAAGGAACTATACTATATGTATATGTGTGTGTGTGTGTGTGTGTGTGTGTGTGTAATAATAAATTTGAAATAGCTACTCCTATAGTCGGTTTGATTCGTTTTTTTTTCCGGTTTTTTTTCTGATTAAAACCAAAACCAAACCAAATTTGATCGGTTTTTAAAATTCAAAACCAAAACGAAACCAAACCGTAAAGTATAAATTTTTTTGGTCGGTTTGGTTTGGTTTTCGGTTTGGTTCGATTTTTCGGGTTTTTATAAACACTCCTAGTCATGCATTATAGACTAGTAACAAATAACCGGCTGGATTCAAAGCTTAATTTAATTTTTTTTGCCGATTTATATAGATTATACACTAATTATATATGATTATACACGATATATATTTACGGGCTATTTTTAATTTAAAAGGTTGGCTGATGGCTATTTAGGTTAACTCTTCTTTTGACGTGACAATTTCGTAGATTTAATTTGCTCCAAAAAATACCTATGCATACTCGGTATTTGCATCAAAAGAACAACTTATCATAGTTGAGTTTATGTTTTAATACTGTTAGTGTAACTTTTTTGATACCGTCGGTCATCTTTATATATTGTAGGAGGCAACCTGCTTTATTTTTAAGATATAAAATTTATATATTAAGAAGACTTACCTGTAAATATTTTTTGAGTGACTTAATAATGTAAATAAAATTTAAACTGACAATGTATATTACTTAAGCTCGATATAATAATTAAATGAAGCGAGAATCCATAATAAATGGAATAAGTTTTCTTCAATTTGTTTTCCGAAATTCGTTGTGGGGTGGGAATCATTAGTCCTTAATCAGCAACCCAAGGTGGGTCCAATATTTGATGCTGCAGAATCAAGATTGTGATGTTGTTTGTTCAGATTTGACCTTTCCACTGTACAGACTAACAGACATGTTAAATCACTTTATATTTGCAGCATGTGAATTGCTCTAATTAATTAAGTATATTGATCTACCCTTTTTTATTTAAGAGACTCGTCTTTTGGAAACTATGAAACACTATTTGGAAACAAAGTTTAAGAAAGACTTAAAATCTATATCTATATCTATCTATATAGAATAGGAGAAGCAAAGCCATATTATTGTGCCAAGTGGCACAACAATAATTAGCCAAGTGGAACTCCTTTAGGACAAAACTCCACAAGTTTTGGAGTTTGAAAATATTGTGATGTCTAAAAAAAAGGTTTAAAACTAATAATAAGAAAATACAGAAAAATCAAAACGTGGGCTTTGCTTTTTTCCCCCAAACGTCGGCTTCCTGTTTTACTCCCAAACGTGGGCTTCCAACTTAACTCCCAAAATACACTAAAAAACTGTCGGCTTCCAACTTTACTCCCAAACGTGGGCTTCCAACTTAACTCCCAAAATACACTAAAAAAACTCTTTCCACCGAGATGCATAAAACAGCAACTATAACTGTCCCTTATTCCCTTTGTCCACATAAAATAAGCAAATTTCAGATGGCAAAAAAAAAGGTAAACAGTTATCAAAATTCAAATAAATTCCATTACTCCCTCAATTTATGGGATCCATTACTCCCACACTCACATGTACTTCCCACGTTTTGCCTTAAGGGATAATGCGGACGTGGGCTTCCAAAAACCTCGCCATTATCCCACCATGATTTACCTCCCAAAGGTGGGCTTCCAATTCAAAAAACTATATTTTTTCTGCACATCTATATATATCGGATTTATGTGCTTTACATTTTCAGAACCTTTTCAACTTCATATTTTATCTGCTCAATATACCATTCTGATTAATTTACTTTGCAACTATGGCGACCCAAATTCATGATATCAAGCAAATTTCAGGCAGCTCAATGCAATGGAACCTTAAAGTTAGAGTCGTTCGAATGTGGGTAATGCCGGATCGCTTTAAGCCGGAAATACCATATTCAATTCAATTGTGTTTACAGGATTCTAAGGTAACATATCAAACTTTGTTCCAAACTTAGTAATGTTGTCGCATTCTATATAAGGAGGACTTGGGCAACTATATGAATCGCATATAAGTCACATTAATCCAGCATTATGACAAAGTTGATGAAGTTGATGTTGCTAGGTTCATCTTTTTTGTCGCAGCCTCCTAATTGCATTATATTTTTTTATGATAAGAGCATACCTGGTGTAGCATTTTGGTTCTTATTGATGTTCATAAAACTTATATTTATCACTGATGTAGCTATCTGAATTGGGATGTGCAAATTCAAGAATTCGTATATATATAACTTATATGCGATTGTTGTTGTCGATATACTTACATTTTTCTGGTTTTAGAACTTGACACAGAGATGGAGATCAGTTATATTAAAAGAAGTTAATACACCATAACACTCCGACAAAGTAGTTTATGCAGAAGGAGTCTTAATACACCATAAAACTCCCACAAAGTAGTTCATACAAGAATGTATCGTTTTTGGAGCAGTAGCAGTAAGGCACTTTTAGATGTATGAGTTTCACTTATTTGCTGTATAGAAAATTGTAAATAATGATTTTTTAAAATTATCCTCAAAGCCATGTTCAGATAATGAAATTCTGATCCCAACCATAGTTCCTTCATGCATGACTGTTAAATTCTCTATATAGCATTCTCCTTTTTCATATGAAATAGGTAGGATAATTTTAGGCAGTTATCTCCGCTATATACGAGCTTATAATTGCGTGCTAATAATGAATCTGATTTTGTAGGGTGATCGTATACATGCTTCAATCAGAAAGTATGTTCTCAAGTTTTTTAGGAACAAGATACATGAACTTCGCTTATATCGTATGAACTACTTTGTCGTCGGACCAAATAATCTGAAGTTGAGGACTACGACTCACCACCTGAGGCTAACATTTACTCAAAAGACATTTGTTGAGGAAACAAATGATCCTTCATTTCATATGAACATCTTTAACTTGCGCCCTTTTGACAACTTACGAATCAACAAGATGTCGATGAGACAGAATTGTGTGGTAATTCTTCTTTTCATTTGTAACGAATTAATGGTATTGGTAAAACTATGTTACTCACTTTCTCTCTCTCTCTCTCTCTCTCTCTCTCTCTCTCTCTCTCTATATATATATATATATATATATATATATATATATATATATATAGATGTTGTTGGTCAGGTTGTCACCTATGAAGATGTTAAGACCTACAAGCAAGGAGACGACGAAAGTGTGTTTATTAATATTGTGCTCGAAGATGATCAGTTAGTAATTGAAAATTTTAAATACTTTTTTATGGATAACTTACCTATATATGTCTATATTAACCTTACTATGCAACGTATAGGAGGAACAGGATTGTGGCAACCTTATGGAGCGAACATGTGGATCAAATTCAACATTACTTGAATGAATTGACCGATGAGTCGTTGATTGTTGTTTTTCAGCATATGAAACCTCATAAATATCGAGGTTTACTGTATATAACATGTTTTTTCCACGCTTAGTGTATAAATATTTTTATGCCTACAATATTTTTTAACAATACTCAATTTTTACAAACCTTTAACCAAAGCCAGATTTTTAAGTAAGCTGCCGCTCAGATTCACTACTTACTTTTTATTTCATACATAGGCAATTACTCTGTGCGTAGCTGTTGGTTTCAGACAAAGATATGGATAAACTCTACGTTACCACAGTCTACTGAATTTAAATCGAGGTTTGTTATGTCTATACTCCTTTTCATTATGCACACAAAATATAACAATACTATTTATAAATAAGAATTTTTTACTTATGTAGGTTACTTGCAGCACGTCCGTCAAACATTGAGCGAATCACTCAAACAAGTTCTCAGCAAAGTTACTCTGTTAGAGATGAGTTAGACAAAGGAATTGTAGAGTTCAAAACTATTAGGGATTTAGTTTAGTGCACGCAAGTGAGTTTAATTAACTTTGTCAATTATATGTACTTCATGTTTTCTGTTTTGCATTAACAATAAACTTTTGTTTTTTTTAAATAGGAAAGTAGTTGTTGGATTGCTGCAGAATTGGTAAGTTTGGAACTTGACCGGGGATGGTCATACTTGGCATGCAACAAGTGTAGTCGAAAGGTTGATAAAGTTGAAAATAAATACATTTGTAAGAAATGCAATGAAGATCAATTTTCATGTACTCACAGGTAATTAGTATCTATGTTTATTTAAAATTTTATATATTAAAAAAATACCATAATTTTAATCAAAATTGAGTTGCAGGTATAGGCTTCAAGTACGAGTTATGGATGGAACCGCTTTTATCTCATTGTTGCTTTGGAATCGAGAGGCTATGCAGCTTATAGGGAGGTCCGCAAAAGAACTTAAGGAAAGCTCCCTTGAGGTATACTACAAAACTTATTTTGATTAACTATAAAAATACTTCTAACCTATGAATTTTGGTGTAGAATTCACTT
>NW_017678783.1:14276-19924 GCF_001879085.1 Nicotiana attenuata
AATGTTATCGTAGGTCTTCTTTGATCCGTCACAAGTGTAGCACTGCCATGGATTTAGTCAAGCAAGAAGCAGCATCCAATTCGTGGGGTAGACGGTTCCTTGAGATATGGCTCCAGCTTGTTCCAGCACCAGATACTTCTCCAACAGTCAAGAAGTCTAGCACCTGCCCGAATATTTTGAACATTTCAACTCCAAATATAAAGTTTTTATCAGCAATAAACGCAGCGTTCCAATCCATTGGGGCATCAGGATGTGTTGAAACTTCTGTCCAAGTGAGATACATAAGATCAAGCTCCCAAAGCTTTCTTACTGCTTTGTTTCTCCTGCCAATCTGACCTTCTCCTTCACACCACGAGACAGAAAGCATAAATAACCGTCCATTGCAGCATATAAGTTTAGGGTGGTATTCATGAACTCGGGGAGGGAATGGACTGGTTTGGATTCTAACCCAATAGCCCTTCTCAATGTCATATGCTGCTACCTTATCACTTTCTGAATAAACATAAAACATCCCATTGCACACAACCCCCGAACAAGCTACTCCAAAATCTACAGGCAGCCTCTGGATCTCTGTCCATTTATTTGACATGGAATCATAAATTTCCCCAGAATCCAGAGGCTCATCCCAGCATCCAAGACCCCCTACAGCAAACAAGAGAAAGCGTCTTTGATCTTTATTTGAATGTTCGCCTTTTTGTTTGACAAACTTGTACGGTTTCACACTTGGCAAGGACGTAAGCTCGTTCTCATCCAGAGAATATCGAAATTGGCGTCTAACTGAAAGTCTATGAGGATCCTCATAAACATCAGATACCCCACCAACTCTTGGACGGTAAAATCTTCTGTCTCCTCGAGTTTGTTGATTCCTAATAATTAAACAATCTGAACTGATCTCATAAGCTCCTAAAATAGGGGATGATCTTGCATGCTTCATTGGTGCAGCTTTACGCCACGTTCTCATCAAGGGACTAAAAACGAGCACGCTTTTATGTGTCTTGAATGAGCTCTTATCAACTTTCCCAAAGTTAGTAAGGCTAGAACAGCCTCCAACAACATAAACATCATCATGGATACCGGCAACAGAAAATAAAAACCTTCCTTTCAGAATTTCAGAGTTAATTTTGTGCCATTGGTTGAAGGAAACATCCATTGCATGTATTTCTGCAGAACAACAACCGTCTTTTACAACCCCAAAGAGAAAAACCCATGGATTCTGAAACGAACCTTCTTGCCTCATTCGCCAGAAACGAGGCGTCATTGTCAAGTTTCTCCATTTCTTGCACACCAGCCTAGCATTCATGACACTTATAAAAGGAAGCCTTAATAAGCACATTTCAAGAATGTCATCCGGCAAAAACACATTCATGCTTTTGTTCTGTAGTGCTGCTTCAAGTTCTAGAGATTTCCTATTAGTCCTCCTCCAGAATTTTTCCCTCATGCCATAAGCGAAGCAATCTACTGTGGTTTCTTCATTTCCACATATTGGAGCATAGCCTTTGCCTTCCTCACTTGCATTTGACCTTCTTCTACCACATGAATCCCATAACTCATCGCCAGGCGGGCTTTAACCCATTCATCATCATCAATCTCTGCCTCAGCGATGATCCGGAGGGACGGGATTTCGACTTCTGCAGGTATTACTGCTTCGGTTTCATACACCAATGAATAGGGAGTCGCTCCTACTGAAGTACGGACAGTAGTGCGATAGCCTAACAAGGCAAAAGGTAGTTTTTCATGCCATTGCCTTGACCCTTTGACCATTTTCCGAAGTATTTTCTTGATATTCTTGTTAGCTGCTTCGACTGCCCCATTTGCCTTAGGGCGATATGGGGTAGAATTGCGGTGCATGATCTTAAACTGCTGACATGTCTCGGCCATCAAATGGCTATTGAGATTGGCACCATTATCTGTGATGATTACCTTCGGGATCCCAAACCGGCATATGATATTTGAATGTACGAAATCGACAACTGCCTTCTTAGTCACAGATTTGAAGGTTTTTGCCTCCACCCATTTAGTGAAATAATCAATAGCTACCAAAATGAATCTATGCCCATTTGATGCTGCTGGCTCAATTGGTCCAATAACATCCATTCCCCAGGCAACGAACGGCCATGGTGCCGACATTGTATGCAATTCAGAGGGCGGAGAATGAATCAAATCTCCATGTATCTGACATTGATGACATTTGCGCACGAAACTGATGCAATCCCGTTCCATAGTAAGCCAATAATAACCTGCTCGGAGGATCTTCTTTGCCAATACATATCCACTCATATGAGGTCCGCAAACTCCCGCATGTACCTCAGCCATGATAACTGTAGCCTGTCTGGCATCTATGCATCTCAACAACCCCAGATCTGGAGTTCTCTTGTACAACACTCCTCCACTGAAGAAAAATCCGCTTGCCAAGCGTCGAACTGCTCTCTTTTGATCCCCGGTAGCCTGTGTCGGGTATACTCCCACCCGGAGATGTTCTTTTATGTCATGGAACCATGGCTCACCATCAAATTCTTCCTCCACCACGTTACAATAGGCATGCTGATCTCGAACCTGAATATGTAATGGATCCATGTAAGCCTTGTCCGGATGATGCAACATTGATGCCAAGGTGGCCAAAGCGTCGGCAACCTCATTGTGCATTCTTGGAATGTGTTTGAAATCTATTGATTGAAACCGTTGACGAAGTTCATGCAAACACTGCCGGTATGGTATGAGCTTCAAATCTCGTGTCTCCCACTCTCCCTGAATCTGGTGTACAAGAAGATCCGAGTCACCCATGACCAAGATTTCCTGGACACCCATGTCTATAGCCAATCTCAGTCCCAGGATACAGGCTTCGTACTCAGCCATGTTATTGGTGCAAAAGAAACGAAGTTGAGCAGTGACAGGGTAGTGCTGCCCTGTCTCAGAAATCAGTACTGCTCCTATTCCGACACCCTTGGCATTGGCAGCTCCATCAAAGAACAGTTTCCATCCAGGCTTCTCGACCTGTTCTAATTCTTCAACATGCATTACCTCCTCGTCCGGGAAGTATGTTTTCAAAGGCTCATATTCGTCATCAACGGGATTTTCAGCTAGATGATCAGCCAGTGCTTGTGCTTTCATAGCGGTCCGAGTCACGTAGACAATATCAAACTCTGTAAGCAGGATTTGCCATTTCGCCAGTCTCCCTGTAGGCATAGGCTTTTGAAAAATATACTTCAATGGGTCCAACCGAGAGATGAGATAGGTAGTATATGCTGACAAGTAATGTTTCAACTTTTGCGCTACCCAGGTTAAAGCACAACACGTCCTCTCGAGTTGAGTGTATTTTACCTCATATGATGTGAACTTCTTGCTGAGGTAGTAAATCGCCTGCTCTTTCCTTCCTGTGATGTCATGCTGCCCCAGTACACAACCAAACGAATTGTCTAACACAGTCAGGTAAAGGATCAAGGGCCTTCCTGGCTCTGGCGGGACCAACACTGGTGGACTAGCCAAATACTTCTTGATCTTATCAAATGCTGCTTGACATTCGTCCGTCCATCTGACCGCAGCATCTTTCTTTAGCAACTTGAAAATGGGTTCACAAGTAGTTGTAAGCTGGGCAATGAACCTGCTGACGTAATTCAACCTGCCAAGCAAACTCATCACATCTTTCTTGCTCCTAGGCGGCAGTAGCCCTTGGATGGCTTTGATCTTAGACGGGTCTAATTCGATACCGCGCCGACTTACCACGAATCCAAATAACTTCCCTGATGGAACTCCAAATGCACATTTTGCTGGATTAAGCTTGAGGTTGTACCTGCGGAGTCTCTGGAAGAACTTCCTCAAATCCATAACATGGTCATATTGTTTCCTCGACTTTATGATCACGTCGTCCACATAGACCTCGATTTCCTGATGTATCATGTCATGGAACATGGTAGTCATTGCCCTCATATACGTTGCCCCTGCATTCTTCAACCCGAATGGCATGACCCTGTAACAATACGTTCCCCAAGGCGTGATGAATGTTGTCTTTTCCGCATCCTCCTCATCCATCAAAATCTGGTGATAGCCCGCGTAACAATCCACAAAGGAAGCAATCTCATGTTTGGCACAATTGTCAATCAATATATGGATGTTTGGAAGTGGGAAGTTGTCCTCCGGACTCGCCTTATTGAGATCACGGTAATCAACACACACTCTGGTCTTCCCATCCTTCTTTGGTACAGGCACCACATTAGCTAACCAGGTAGGATATCGAGTAACTCGTATGACCTTCGCCTCAAGCTGCTTGGTAACCTCTTCTTTGATTTTCACACTGATATCTGTTTTAAATTTCCTCAACTTCTGCTTGACAAGCGAGCATTCCGAATGAACGGGCAATTTGTGGACCACCAAATCGGTACTTAAACCTGGCATGTCATCATACGACCATGCGAAAATGTCTTTGTATTCAAGCAACAATTTAATTATCTCCTCCCTGAGCGGGGCTTCCAAATGGACACTTATTTTTGTTTAACATTCTCCCGATCCCCTAGATTGATTGCCTCTGTGTCATTCAAGTTAGGCTTGGGTTTTTCCTCAAATTGATTTAACTCTTTACTGATTTCTTCCAAAGCTTCCTCGTCATCGTATTCCCTCTCGCCATCACACTCAATTTCCTGTATTACTATTTCACATTGATTATCAAGACTAGGCCGGAGATTCCTCATGCATGACACATCATTGAAACCAGCATAAAAGGGACTGTACAAGAGAGAAAAGAAAACAAAATAAAGGCGATCAGGAAAGAAGAAAGGAGGACATTGCATTTCATTAGAATTGTAAGATAACAAGGTTTAACTCATCCAAATGGACGGAACATAGAAATCTGAATTACAACCCTGGAAATAATCCAGATTTAGTACTCAAAGAAAAATCAAAACTAACTACCAGACCTCTTCCGAATTGGAAGAGGAGTAGCTTCCCAGTTATTGAGCTTAGCCTGAGATCCCACGAACTGCACATCAACTTTACTCGGACCTTCGCCGGGTTCCACCATATTCACTTCATCGAACACCCTTTCGAACCTTGCGATCATCTCCTTGTCAGGTTCTATCACCACAGAATTTGGCATTGCTGTTGCTGGGCGTCGTTTAGTACCAGGCCGGACGAAGGAACTGGAAAGGCGAGGAATAGGTTTTGGAAGGGTCCACACTCTCTTCTTCATCTTTTTGGCTCTCCTTATGTCAGCAGAAGTGGGTTTGAAACCTAGCCCAAAAGTGTCTGGATTTCCGGGGAGAGACACCGGCTGTATGATTCCTTGCAGTGAAGCACCTAACCCCTTTCCGGGCAAGAATCCATTCCTTATCATCTCTGAAGCTACCATAACGGATGCGGCGGCTATCTTGGGCGTAGGAACACACTCCCCTTCCGGGATTTTATCAACTGGCACTGTGTCCATGACTTGGTACACCCATGGACCTTTGTCATTTTCAACTTCCTCGAAGGATGTAATAGCATTACAAGAATTGTCCTCTCCATGAACCACGATCTCCTGCCGATCCCATTCAAACTTGACCATTTGATGCAAAGTAGACGGTACTGCCTTTGCGGCATGAATCCAGGGTCGTCCCAATAAAAGATTGTAGGAAACACTGACATCGAGCACTTGAAACTCCATAGTGAATTCCACAAGT
>NW_017678784.1:0-4393 GCF_001879085.1 Nicotiana attenuata
TATGTTGGAAAATAATCAAGGTATGCTAGCATCCACTCGGTAGTGGTGACCCTATGTTTGAAAGTCATTAGGTTATGATGGCATCAACTAGGGAGTGGGACCCTATATTGGAAAAATCACCAGGTTATGCTGGGATCCACTTAGGAGTGGGACCCTATGTTGGAAAGTCGTCAGGTTATGCTTGCATCAACTAGGGAGCGGTGACCCTATGTTGGAAAATAATCAAGGTATGATAGCATCCACTCGGGAGTGGTGACCCTATGTTTGAAAGTCATTAGGTTATGATGGCATCAACTAGGGAGTGGGACCCAATGAGAAACTCATCAGGTTATGCTGGCCTCAACTAGGGAGTGGTGACCCTATATTTGAAAGTCATCATGTTATGCTGGCATCTACTAGGGAGTGGGGCCTATGTTAGAAATTCATCAAGTTTTGTTTGCATCAACTAGGAAGTGGTGACCCTAAGTTGGAAAGCCATCAGGTTATGCTGGCATCAACTAGGGAATGGGACCTTATGTTGGAAAGTTATCGGGTTACGCTTGCATCATCCAGGGAGTGGTGACCCTATATTGGAAAGTCATTAGGTTATGCTGGCATCAACAAGTGAGTGAGACCCTAAGTTGGAATGTCATCATTTTATGATGGCATCAACTAGGGAGTGGGACCCTATGTTGGAAAGTCATCAGGTTATGCTTGCATCAACTAGGGAGTGGTGACCATATGTTGGAAAATCATCAGGTTATGCTAGCATCAACTAGGGAGTGGTGACCTTATGTTGGAAAATCATCAGGTTATGCTAGCATCAACTAGAGAGTGGGACCTTTTATTGGAATATCATCAGGTTATGCTGGCATCAACTAGGGATTGGGACCCTAAGTTGGAAAGTTATCAGATTATGCTGGCATCAACTAGGGAGTGGGACCCTATGTTGAAAACTCATCAGGTTATGCTGGCATCAAGTAGGGAGTGGGATCATATGTTGGAAAGTTATCATGTTATGCTTGCAACAACTAGGGAGTGGTGACCCTATGTTGGAAAGTCAACAGGTTATGCTGGCGTCGACTAGGGAGTGTGAAACTATGTTAGAAAGTCATCAGTTTATGCTGGCATCAACTAGGGAGTGGGACCCTATGCAGGAAAGTCAACATATTATCCTCGCATCAATAAGGGAATGGTGACCATATTTTGGAAAATCATCAGGTTATGCTAGCATCAACTAGGGAGTGGTGACCCTATGTTGGAAAATCATCAGGTTATGCTTGCATCGACTAGGGATGGCACCCTATATTGGAAATTCATCAGGTTATGCTAGCATCAACTAGGGAGTGGGACCCTATGTTGGAAAGTCATCAGGTTATGCTGACATCAACTAGGGAGTGAGAGCCTATGTTAGAAACACTTCAGGTTATGCATGCATTGACCCGGGAGTGGGACCCTATGTTAGAAAATCATCAGGTTATGCTTTCATCAACTTGGGAGTGGGAACCTATGTTGGAAAGTCATCAGGTTATGCTGGCACCAACTAGGAAGTGGGACCCAATGTTTGAAAGTCATCAGGTTATGCTGGCATCCACTAGGGAGTGAGACCCTATGTTGGAAAGTCATCAGGATGTGATGGCATCAACTAGGGAGTGGGACCCTATATTGGAAAGTCATAAGGTTATGTTGGCATCAACTAGGGGGTGAGACCCTATGTTGGAAAGTCATCAGCTTATGTTGGCATCAACTAGGGAGTGGGACCCTATGTAGGAAACTCATCATATTATCCTAGCATCAATAAGGGAGTGGTGACCATATGTTGGAAAATTATCAGGTTATGCTAGCATCAACTAGGGACTGGTGACCCTATGTTTGAAAATCATCTGGTTATGCTAGCATCAACTAGAGAGTGGGACCCTATGTTGGAAAGTCATCAGGGGGTTTTGGCATCAACTAGGGAGTGGGACCCTATGTTGGAAAGTCATCAGGTTATGCTGGCATTAACCAGAGAGAAGGACCCTATGTTGAAAGTCATCAAGTTATGCTGGCATCAACTAGGGAGTGAGACCCTATGTTGGAAACTCATGAGGTCATGCTGGCATCAACTAGGGAGTGGGATCCTATGTTGGAAAGTCATCAGGTTATGCTTGAATCAGCTAGGGAGTAGTGACCCTATATTGGAAAGTCATCAGGTTATGCTGGCATTAACTAGCGAGTGGGACCCTATGTTAGAAAGTCATCAAGTTATGCTTGCATCATCTAGGGAGCGGGACCCTATGTTGGAAAGTCTTGGGTTATGCTTGCATCAACCAGGGAGTGGTGACCCTATATTAGAAACTCATCAAGTTATGCAGGTATCAACTAGAGAGTGGGACCCTATGTTGGAAACTCATCAGGTTATGGTGGCATTAACTGGGGAGTTAGACTTATGTTGGAAAGTCATCAGGTTATGCTTGCATTAACTAGGGAGGGAGACCCTATATTGGAAGGTCATCAGGTTATGCTGGCATCTACTAGGGAGTGAGACCTTATGTTGGAAAATAATCAGTTTATGATGGCATCAACTAGGAAGTGGGACCCTATGTTGGAAAGTCATCAGGTTATGCTTGCATCAACTAGGGAGTGGTGACCATATGTTGGAAAATCATCAGGTTATGCTAGCATCAACTAGGGAGGGGTGACCTTATGGTGGAAAATGATTAGGTTATGCTAGCATCAACTAGGGAGTGGGACCCTATGTTGGAAAGTCATCAGGTTATGTTGGCATCAACTAGGGAGTGGGATCTTATGTTGGAAAATGATCGGGTTATGCTGGCATCAACTAGGGAGTGAGACCTTTTGTCGGAAAATTATCAGGTTATGCTGGCATCAACTAGGGAGTGGGACCCTATGTTCAAAATTTAACACGTTATGCTTGCAACAACCAGGGAGTGGGACCCTATGTTCGAAATTCATCAGCTTTTGCTGGCATCAATTAGGGAGTGGGAACCTATATTACAAAGTCATCAGGTTATGCTTGCATCAACCAGGGAGTGGGACCCTATGTTGGAAAGTCATCAGGTTATGTTTGCATCAAATAGGGAGTGGTGACCCTATGTTGGAAAGTCATCAGGTTACGCTTGCATCATCAAGGGAGTGGGACCCTATGTTGGAAAGTCTTAGGTTATGCTTGCATCAACCAGTGAGTGGTGACCCTATGTTAGAAAACAATCAGGTTATAATTGCATCAACTAGGGTGTGGGGCCCTATGTTGGAAAGTCATCGAGTTATGCTGGCATCAACTATGTTTAATAGTCATCAGGTTATGCTGGAATAACCTAGGAAGTTAGACACTATGATGGAAAGACATCTCGTTATGGTGGCATCAACTAGGAAGTGGGACCCTATGTTGGAAAGTCATTAGGTTATGCTGGTATCAACTAGTGAGTGAGACTCTATGTTGGAATATCATCAGCTTATGCTGGCATCAACTAGGGAGTGGGACCCTATGTCGGAAAGTCATTAGGTTATGCTTGCATCAACTAGGGAGTGGTGACCATATGGTGGAAAATCATCAGGTTATGCTAGCATCAACTAGGGAGTGGGACCCTATGTTGGAAAGTCATCAGGTTATACTTGCATCAACTAGGGAGTAGGACCCTATGTTGGAAAGTTATCAGATTATGCTGGCATCAACTAAAGAGTGGGACCCTATGTTGAAAACTCATCAGGTTATGCTGGCATCAACTAGGGAGTGGGATCCTATGTTAGAAAGTTATCAAGTTATACTTGCATCAACTAGGGAGTGGGACCCAATGTTGGAAGGTCATCATGTTATGCCTGCATCAACTAGGGAGTGGTGACCCTATGTTGGAAAATAATCAGGGTACGCTAGCACCCACTAGGGAGTGGTGACCCTCCGTTTGAAAATCATCAGGTTATGCTAGCATCAACTAGGCAGTAGGACTCTATCATGAAAAGTCATCTGGTTATGCTGGCATCAACTAGGGAGTAGGACCCTATGTTGGAAAGTCATCAGGTTATGCTGGCATCAACTAGGGAGTGAGAGCATATGTTAGAAAGACATCAGGTTATGCTTGCATCGACCCGAGAGTGGGACCCTATGTTGGAAAGTCTTAGGTTATGCTTGCATCAACCACAGAGTGGTAACCCTATGTTAGAAAATCATCAGGTTATGCTTTCATCAACTTGGGACTGGGACCCAATGTTGGAAAGTCATCAGGTTATGCTGGCATTAACTAGGGAGTGAGACCATATGTTGGAAAGCCATCAGGTTATGTTGGCATCAACTAGGAAGTGGGACCCAACGTTGGAAAGTCATCAGGTTATGCTGGCATCCACTAGGGAGTGAGACCGTATGTTGGAAAGTCATCAGGATATGATGGCATCAACTAGGGAGTGGGACCCTAGATTG
>NW_017678784.1:8870-9731 GCF_001879085.1 Nicotiana attenuata
TGACCGATATAGTTGGAAATTCATACAGGTTATGCTAACATCAACTAGGGAGTGGTGACCTTATGTTGGAAAATCATCAGGTTATGCTAGCATCAACTAGGGAGAGGGACCTTATGTTAGAATGTCATCAGGTTATACTGGCATCAACTAGGGAGTAGAACCCTATGTTGGAAAGTTATCAGATTATGCTGGCATCAACTAGGGAGTTGGACCCTATGTTGAAAACATATCAGGTTATGCTGGCATCAACTAGGGAGTGGGATAATATGTTGGAAAGTTATCAGGTTATGCTTTCATCAACTAGGGAGTGGTGACCCTATGTTTGAAAGTCAACAGGTTATGCTGGCATCAACTAGGGAGTGGGAACCTATGTTAGAAAGTCATTAGTTTGTGCTGCCATCAACTACGGAGTGGGACCCAATGCAGGAAAGTCAACATATTATCCTCGCATCAATAAGGGAGTGGTGACCATATTTTGGAAAATCATCGGATTATGCTAGCATCAACTAGGGAGTGGTGACCCTATGTAGGAAAGTCATCAGGTTATGCTTGCATCTACTAGGGAGTGGCACCCTATGTTGGAAATTCATCAGGTTATGCTAGCATAAACTAGGGAGTGGGACCCTATGTTGGAAAGTCATCAGGTTATGCTGGCATCAACTAGGGAGTGAGAGCATATGTTAGAAAGACATCAGGTTATGCTTGCATCGACCCGAGAGTGGGACCCTATGTTGGAAAGTCTTAGGTTATGCTTGCATCAACCACAGAGTGGTAACCCTATGTTAGAAAATCATCAGGTTATGCTTTCATCAACTTGGGACTGGGACCCAATGTTGGAAAGTCATCAGGTTATGCTGGCAT
>NW_017678784.1:13939-14867 GCF_001879085.1 Nicotiana attenuata
TCATCAGGTTATGCTGGCATCAACTAGGGAGTGGGACCCTATGTTGAAAACTCATCAGGTTATGCTGGCATCAACTAGGGAGTGGGATCATATGTTGGAAAGTTATCAGGTTATGCTTGCATCAACTAGGGAGTGGTGACCCTATGTTGGAAAGTCAACAGGTTATGCTGGCATCAACAAGGGAGTGGGAACCTATGTTAGAAAGTCATCAGTTTATGCTGGCATCAACTAGGGAGTGGGACCCCATGTTAGAAATTCATAAAGTTATGCTTGCATCAACTAGGAAGTGGTGACCCTAAGTTGGAATGTCATCAGGTTATGCTGGCATCAACTAGGGAATGGGACCCTATGTTGGAAAGTCATCGGGTTACGCTTGCATCATCCAGGTAGTGGTGACCCTATGTTGGAAAGTCATTAGGTTATGCTGGCATCAACTAGTGAGTGAGACCCTATGTTGGAATGTCATCAGTTTATGATAGCATCAACTAGGGAGTGGGACCCTATGTTGGAAAGTCATCAGGTTATGCCTGCATCAACTAGGGAGTGGTGACCATATGTTGGAAAATCATCAGGTTATGCTAACATCAACTAGGGAGTGGTGACCTTATGTTGGAAAATCATCAGGTTATGCTAGCATCAACTAGGGAGAGGGACCTTATGTTAGAATGTCATCAGGTTATACTGGCATCAACTAGGGAGTAGGACCCTATGTTGGAAAGTTATCAGATTATGCTGGCATCAACTAGGGAGTTGGACCCTATGTTGAAAACATATCAGGTTATGCTGGCATCAACTAGGGAGTGGGATAATATGTTGGAAAGTTATCAGGTTATGCTTTCATCAACTAGGGAGTGGTGACCCTATGTTTGAAAGTCAACAGGTTATGCTGGCATCAACTAGGGAGTGGGAACCTATGTTAGAAAGTCAT
>NW_017678784.1:18869-19912 GCF_001879085.1 Nicotiana attenuata
TCATCAGGTTATGCTGGCATCAACTAGGGAGTGGGATCATATGTTGGAAAGTTATCAGGTTATGCTGGCATCAACTAGGGAGTGGGAACCTATGTTGGAAAGTCATCATATTATCCTCACATCAACAAGGGAGTGGTGACCATATTTTGGAAAATCATCAGGTTATGCTAGCATCAACTAGGGAGTGGTAACCCTATGTTGGAAAATCATCAGGTTATGCTTGAATCAACTAGGGAGTGGCACCCTATGTTGGAAAGTCATCAGGTAATGCTAGCATCAACTAAGCAGTGGGACCCTATGTTGGAAAGTCATCAGGTTCTGCTGGCATCAACTAGAGAGTGAGAGCCTATGTTAGAAAGACTTCAGGTTATGCTTGCATCGAACCGGGAGTGGGACCCTATGTTGGAAAGTCTTAGGTTATGCTTGCATCAACTATGGAGTGGTGACCCTATGTTAGAAAAACATAAGGTTATGCCTCCATCAACTATGGAGTGGGACAGTATGTTGGAAAGTCATCAGGTTATGCTAGCATCAACTAGGAGTGAGACCATAAGTTGGAACGCCATCAAGTAATGTTGGCATCAACTAGGAAGTGGGACCCTATGTTGGAAAGTCATCAAGTTATGTTGGCATCCACTAGAGAGTGAGACCCTATATTTGAAAGACATCAGGATATGATGGCATCAACTAGGGAGTGGGACCTATATTGGAAGGTCATAAGGTTATGTTGGCATCAACTAAGGGGTGGCACCCTATGTTGGAAAGTCATGAGTTTATGTTGGCATCAACTCGGGAGTGGGACCCTATGTAGGAAAGTCATCATATTATCCTAGCATCAACAAGGGAGTGGTGACCACATGTTGGAAAATCAACAGGTTATGCTAGCGTCAACTAGGGAGTGGTGACCTATGTTGAAAAATCATCTGGTTATGCTAGCATCAACTAGAGAGTGGCACCCTAGGTTGGAAAGTCATCAGGTTGTGTTGACATCAACTAGGGAGTGGGACCCTATGTTGGAAACTCATCAGGTTATGGTGGCATCA
>NW_017678785.1:0-612 GCF_001879085.1 Nicotiana attenuata
ACTAGTTAACAGAAAGCGGGCTCAATTTTATTTGTTGTTATTACCTAAGGTTTGCCTAAGTGTTTGGGTGAGACCTTATAAACATGGTATCTATTACTAATTCGGAGTGTGGCAAAGCAGTAACAAATTCAAAATGAGCGGTTTGAGATCCTATAGGCATGATTGCTAAATCGCGTTAAATAGGGAATAGGGTTGTTAAAACTGGTTCAGAGTGAAACTGATTTTAGATTAGACTAGTTTCAGATTCTGCAGACGATGATATCCACTATTGCTGATTTTTAATTCCTATATCCATGATATCTAATATTGCTGATTTTAATCCCTATAGGCATGATATCTAATTGGATGGAAACAGGTAGGATTTTATTTAGGAATTCCTATAGGCATGATTTCTATGAAGAATACTGATTTTAACATTACGAACATGATATCTGCTTATAGCCGTTTAGATCCTAAAGCATGATATCTAAGTGGTAACAAACGTGCAGAATTTATTAGAAGACAGACCCTATGGGCATGGTGTCTAAATGTAAAGTTGGACATGCAAGTTTATTTTTTTTAGTAAATCGTAATACCTATAGACGTATTCGAAATTGTCTAAAAGTTACTAGA
>NW_017678785.1:2396-19909 GCF_001879085.1 Nicotiana attenuata
AGCCTAGCCTTGGCTTTCAGCCGGCTAGGTAAGGCAGTAACACAAGTAGCAACAGAGAAAAGAGAGAGTTTTAGTGGAGTGTGTGTTCTGAACTCAAGTATTTTATTCCTTGTGTTCGTGTCTTTGAAAGAAGAGGGGTGCAGGGTATTTATAGCCTTTTGAAAACATGTGAGAAATAAGGTAATAAGTTCAATACAAATATGGAAACAATCAACAGTCAGAATCAATCAACCAAGTGATTCCCCTTTAATTGAGGAATCACTTGTTTAACGGGGCTAACAAATTCAAAATAAGGAAAGAAAATCAGTTTGTAGGCAGACTGATTATTACCATGAAAGAAGTAGGAAAAATATTAAGTAAGCAATCGAGTCTAAGTACATAAATATACTTATTTTGCAAAAAGATTCAACAAAGCAAAATAAGGACATGAATCAATTAACTTTAACAGACGAGTGAAATTAGAATTCAAAAAAAGAAAAGTTTTTGAAATCAGTCCCTAGATTGAAGAACAATCAAAGAAAGAACCTCAGCATATAAATAGAGTGCACAAACAATAGACATGCGAGGCCAAACCTATTGGCAAAAGAAACAACATGCAATAGTAGCACAAAGTTCAGTAGATAGCAAACATTCGAAGCATGATAGTCTAATAGGTCAAGTCACATTGAATCAATAGTGAAGAAAAAAATAGAGTATCAGAAGCATGCAAAGGGTCTCACAATAACAGTTGAGAAAACCCTTCTGAAAGGTTAGGGTTTCAAGCATATTCCAATTTTAAAGATAGTAAAAACCCAGAATCAGAGGAATCACATAAAGAAAAGAGGTTCTGAAACAAGGAACTTTCAAATCGAGTCAGGTATTCAAACGAACAGTTTCAAACCCGAAGGCATAGGTTTTCTTCAACAATAGTCAAGCTTAAAAGATGATAAACAAATAAATCGAACAAATACTAGCACACAGTTTAAGAACTCGAATGACCTCAAAAGAAATTAGGGTTGTAACAACAATCGAGTTTAAAGATGATAAACAGATGAATCAAATAGATACTAACAAACAGTCTCAGAACCTCGAATGAACCCCAAATAAATTAGGGCTTTTGACATGCTAAACTCAGATAAGAGAATGACATGAGCCAACATAGCAAAAATCAGAAACACGTTAAAATCAGAAAAGAGGTTTCAAATAATTTAAAAGAAGAACCCTAATTGAAAAAAAATGAAAAGTCGTTTTGAAAGCAAAGTTAAAGAAGCTTCGAGAAGATGCTTTAAAACTCATGGCAAGCATGGATCTAAGGTAGATCTGAAAAAGATCGAAAAGTCTCAGAGATTAGGGTCAAAGGCCTTGAAAGTTACCGATCTAAACAGGAGAGTCAAAGGTCTGACTCGAATGGCCATGGCTGGCCAGAGAAAGGTCAGGGATGACAGGAGAAGGGTCATTGAGCAAAGACTGGACCAAATCCCTTCAAAGTCTGGTGATGAGACCACAGAACCAAACACGTAGAAGCCATGGAAGGCTGGTATAGGTCTCAGATGACCTCGGAAGGCCATGGATTAGGGTGGATTAGGGCGGCGACGGCTAGGGTTTGGGGGTGTTGTAGAGAGGATTTGGGAGAGGAGGGATTCAGAGGCGGCGTATGGTAACAAATGAAAGGGTTTGGGCGGGTAGTTTGGAATTGATTAAATAAGGGCGATTATTGGCCGTTGATCTGAATGATCAACGACCTGGATTAAAACGGGTAAGTGGGTGGTTTAATGAAACTTGGTTTGGGTCGTATTTAATTGAAATTGGGTCGGGGTTCAATTGGGGCCGGAATTGGGCTATAATTGAAATGAAATTGGGCTATCATTTAAATAGGCAATTTTCCTTATTTGATTTATCAAAATAATAAATTAATTTCTGAAAATAAATTAAAGGTACTAAAATGATGTATAATATATAATTAACAGTTGAAAAATATCGGATCCCATTTTATAAACATGAGACCAATTTAAACCTAAAAATGGCTAATATTGCAATTATGTGCAATTAGCTTTTAAAAATTACTAAATGAAATTGTAAAAATATGTAAAAATTACCGGACGTGATCTTGCTCAGGAAGGTAATGAAATTATTCGCGAGGCTTGCAAATGGAGCCCGGAACTAGCTGCTGCTTGTGAAGTATGGAAAGAGAGGCACAAGCAAGTTGACCGAAGGGGACCGTAGCCATGTTTTAGAATAAACATAAAGGTTCAACAAATGAATCACCAAAAATGATAATTTTAGAAATAATTATTGGATTTTTATGGATAAAAATTATTTTTGAAGGTATTCTGCATAAAAATATATATTGGGAAAAATTGGGTATCAACAGCTGCCCTTCTTTACCCAGGAAGGATGAAAGAGTTGTCGGGTAAAGATATGATGGCCAAATTTTGACCGAACGAAACGGTTTGAACAAGATAGGCCGCGCCCTGACTTATGAGCTGCCTACATATCCCTGGTATTACAGGAATCAGGCCATATGTAGTTCAGGATCCGTCGGCGGAGTATGCCGACAGGTACTTTCCAAGAACGGACGCAATGTTTCGATCAGGGTGAATGAAAGGCTTACGGGAGTAGTTAGGTCTAATGTGGGTGCGGGCACTGGAGCGGGAATGCTCCTACCGGGACGGCTGTTGCTTGCCGGTTTACCTGCAAATAAGTAATACAAGCATATTGTGCGTGAATTTAGACATGATGCAAACTCCCGTCGGACCATGAATGTTGTCTTCGGACGGTTAGGATGACGTCTTTTGACCATGGTGTCCTGGGCCATGAAGCGTGTAATAAAGGATTCGCAGGCTATGAAATGATGTTCTCAGGCTATGAAAAATGGTGCCTCCGAACATGACGCCTTTGAATAATGATATGCAAAAAGATTGAAAGGTTTCCTCAGACCATGACATGGTGTTCTCGGGCTGTGAGGATGGTGCCTTCGAACGATGACGCCTTTGGATAAGCTGGCGATATTTCAGCCCATGAAGGATGCAGTAGCATGTGGCAATCTTTCAGCCGTGCAATGTGGCGATCTTTCAGCCGTGCAATGTGGATGGGGACAACGTTTAGTCTCGGAAGGCAGAATAGTAGCCTTATGCAATGCAAATGCAGATAGAGGTAGAGCTTAACCTCGGAAGGCAGAATGGTAGCCTTATGCAAATTGGAAGGAAGAATGGTAGCCTTATGCAGATTGGAAGGTAGAATGGTAGCCTTATGCAGATTGGAAGGCAGAATGGTAGCCTTATGCAGATTAGAAGGCAGAATGGTAGCCTTATGCAAATCGGAAGGCAGAATGGTAGCCTTATGCAGATTGGAAGGCAGAATGGTAGCCTTATGCAATGCAGATGCAGATAGAGGCAGAGCTTAACCTCGGAAGGCAGAACAATAGGCTTATGCAAGAAATAAAATAGCAAATGGCAGTAGAGTTTCTTAGCTGATAGCAGATTGCGGCGTTGTGATTACTGGGAGCATTGTGACATGCAGAACATTACGGGTGCGTACTGATAGCACACATTGGTAAGTGCAATGGTTCGGAGAATCGTATTATTGAAAGATGTTTGTTTCATGAGTGTGCATTATGTTTCAATGATTTCGCAATCCTTGTGCCTGCATCCAAAGAAAAATCGTGAGTTTTGTAAAGGGGACGGTTAGTTCGTATCCCCACTGGCTTTGCTTGACTTGTTTGGCTTTGACCTGGCGATACCGTCTGTGTCATTGGGGTAGCGTTGCTAAACAAAGCATTTTCAATAATAGACATGCATGACTTTGTAAAAATATGACATAAATGTATAATTAAAAATAGTTTTCTAGATGAACTGCTGACTGTGACACAATTCAGGACATTACAACCTCTCTTGCTAGGAATTTTGAGGGTCCTCCTCAAAATTCTGCCCCAATTTGATGGGCTGACTTTTCTGACTGTTGCTCATGTGACGATCAACTGAAATTACTTCGGAATTTTGAGGGTCCTCCTCAAAATTCTGCCCCAGTTTCCAATTGCGGGGGAAATGAAAATTTTATTGAATTGTGACCGAACCCATAGGGCTGCCTATGTATCCCCTCATAAGCGGGAATCAGGTCAGGCGTAGTTCAATTTACATCATATAGGGAAAACGTAAAGATTACACATAGTAACGCTTGACTGCATCTGAATTAATCAGCTTTGGCCAGATCTCTCCATCCATTTCTGCAAGTATGAGGGCTCCTCCTGTCAAAACTTGGTGAACCATGTATGGACCCTGCCAGTTGGGAGAGAACTTCTCTTGGCCTCGTCTTGATGTGGAAAATTTTTCTTTAATACCAGCTGCCTTGGTGTGAACTATCTGGGCTTGACTCTCTTGTTGAAGGCTCTGGCCATTTTGTTCTGATAGAGTTGACCATGGCAAACTGCGTTCGTTCTCTTTCCATCTATAAGAGCTAGCTGCTCGTATCGACTCTTCACCCATTCTGCATCGTCGAGCTCCGCTTCCTGTATGATCCTTAAGGAAGGAATTTCTACTTCGGCGGGAATGACGGCTTTTGTACCATAAACCAGCATATAGGGGGTTGCCCCGGTTGATGTGCGGACTGTGGTGCGATATCCCAATAGAGCAAATGATAACTTCTCGTGCCACTATTTATGCTTCTCTATCATTTTCCTCAATAACTTCTTGATATTCTTGTTGACGGCCTCTACAACTCCATTCATTTGCGGCCTATATGCTGTAGAATTCTTATGTCTGATCTTGAAGGTTTCACACATAGCTTTCATCAAGTCGCTGTTGAGGTTGGAGAAATTATCAGTAATAATTGACTCTGGAATCCCGAATCGGCAAACGATGCAGTCGCGCACAAAGTCTGCCACGACTTTCTTAGTCACTGCTCTGTAAGATGCCGCTTTGACCCACCTGGTGAAATAGTCAATTGCCACTAGGATGAACCTGTGTCCGTTGGAAGCAGCAGGCTCGATTGGCCCAATAATGTCCATTCCCCAAGCGGCGAACGGCCATGGCGAGCTTGTTGTATTAAGCTCATTTGGAGGCACCTTTATCATGTCTGCATGTATCTAACAACGATGGCATTTCCAGACATACTGGATGCAGTCTGTTTCCATAGTCATCCAAAAGTAACCAGCCTGGAGTATCTTCTTTGCTAAGACGAAGCCGTTCATATGTGGACCGCAGGTCCCGGCATAAATTTCTTCTAGCAGCTTGGATGCTTCCTTTGCGTCGACACACCTTAGTAGTCCCAAATCAGGAGTCCTCCTATACAGGATTCCTCCGCTGTGGAAGAAGTTGTTGGACAATCTCCGTAATGTGTGTTTCTGAGTATGATTGGCAAGCTCTGGGTATTCTCCTTTTGCCAAATATTCCTTGATATCGTGAAACCAAGGCTTTCTGTCTGCTTTCTCTTCAACATGGGCACAATAAGCTGGCTGATCATGGATCTTTACGGGAATAGGATCAATAAAATTCTTGTCTGGATGCTGTATCATAGATGACAGGGTAGCCAATGCATCGGCGAATTCATTCTGGATTCTGGGAACATGCTGGAATTCCGTCTATGTGAACCTCTTTCTCAATTCCTGTACATGATGCAGGTACGGGAGTATCTTGGAATTCTTGGTTGCCCATTCTTCTCGTACTTGATGTATGAGTAAATATGAGTCTCCAATCACTAGCAGCTCTTGCACGTTCATGTCAATGGCCATCTTGAGCCCTAAGATGCAGGTTTCGTACTCGGCCATATTTTTGGTGCGGGGGAACCTGAGTTTGGCAGACACCGGATAATACTGACTGGTTTCTAACACCAAGACTGCTCCTATGCCAACTCCTTTGAAGTTTGCTGCTCCATTGAAGAACATTCTCCAACCATCATAGGATTCTGCAATGTCTTCTCCTATGAATGATACCTCTTCATCGGGAAAATATGTTTTCAAAGGTTCATATTCTTCATCCACGGGGTTTTCAGCAAGGTGGTCTGCCAATGCTTGTCCTTTGACCGCCTTCTGAGTTACGTAAATAATGTCAAATTCACACAACAGGATTTGCCATTTGGCTAGCTTGCCAGTGGGCATGGGCTTCTGAAAGATGTACTTCAAAGGATCCATCCTTGATATGAGATACGTGGTATAGGCACAGAAGTAATGTCTCAGCTTCTGAGCTACCCAAGTCAAAGCACAGCAGGTGCATTCCAAAAGAGAATACCGGGCTTCGTACGGAGTGAACTTCTTGCTGAGATAGTAAATGGCTTGTTTCTTTCTCCCCGTTTCAACGTGTTGCCTCAAAATGCAACCGAAAGCTCCATCCAATACTGCGATGTAGAGTAATAAGGGTCTACCTGGCTCGGGTAGGACCAAGACTGGTGGTGTTGACAGGTATTCCTTGATTTTGTCGAAGGCCTTTTGGCAGTCATCGGTCCATTTGGTAGTGGCGTCCTTCTTCAACATCTTAAAGATTGGCTCACAGATAACTATAGACTGTGCTATGTACCGACTGATGTAGTTGAGTCTTCCCAAGAAACTCATCACGTCCTTCTTGTTCTTTGGCGGTGGGAGTTTTTGAATGGCTTTGACCTTTGATGGATCCAGTTCTATCCCTCGGCGTCTCACGATAAACCCAAGCAACTTTCTGGCGGGAACCCCAAATGCACACTTTGCGGGATTCAGTTTCAAGTTATACCTTCGCAATCTGTTGAAGAACTTCCTCAAATCTTCTATGTGATTAGTGGACTTCTTGGACTTGATGATGACATCATCCACATATACCTCAATTTCCTTGTGTATCATATCGTGAAAAATGGTAGTCATGGCCCTCATGTAAGTAGTCCTTGCATTCTTCAGGCCGAATGGCATCATCTTGTAACAATACATTTCCCACGGCGTAATGAAAGCCGTTTTCTCAGCATCTTCTTCGTCCATCCAGATCTGATGGTAACCAGCGAAACAATCCACGAATGACTGTAGCTCATGCTTGGCGCAATTGTCGATTAGGATGTGTATATTTGATAAGGGGAAGTCGTCTTTCGGACTGGCCCGGTTGAGATCCCGGTAGTCGACACAGACTCTTACCTTCCCGTCCTTCTTTGGTACTGGTACAATGTTGGCTAACCATGTCGGGTACTCAACTACCCTGAGAACCTTAGCTTTGACTTGCTTAGTGACTTCTTCCTTGATTTTCAAACTCATATCAGGCTTGAACTTCCTGAGCTTCTCCTTTACCGGCGGACATGTTGGATCACTTGGCAGTTTATGGGCCACAATAGCTGTACTCAGACCAGTCATGTCATCATACGACCAGGCGAATATGTCCTCATATTCCCTTAGAAATTCTGTGTATTCCTTCTTTTCTGATGGCGATAGTGAACGCTGATTCGCGTTTCCTTGACGTTTTCTGCATGTACCAAGTTAACAATTTCTGTCTCGTCCAGGTTGGACTTAGGTCTGTTCTCAAAGTTCTCAACTTCTTTGACGATCTCCTCTGGTATGTCATCTTCCTCTGAATCAATGTCTGTTCTTTGTGTTGTCTCATTGCATGTCACAGTCATTGGTTTATCATGATAAGTAATAGTAATGCTGTATAAGTAAAGTAATGAGAGAAAAATAATAATGAGTGTTGATTCATAAAAAATCGAAATGCTTTGATAAATTCCATAACTGTTTTGAACATTGAAGATCTTATTGCGGAAATCAAAATGCGAAAAAGCAAAATCATCTAGTAAAAATAAAAATAGTGCATGATGCTTGTTTTAGCCTTGCTACCCCGAGGCTCACGGGGCTCTGGTGGTCCTGATGGTCCAGTTATTGAGGTATGCCCCTCTACTCACAGCTTGTATGGAAGGACCTTCCTCCCCTCCTCCTCGAGAACAACACATCAGTCCATATCATTGTCTTCTAGGAACAAGTTCTTCACCGCAGCAAGTGCTTCTTCTTCGTCTGTCCCATAAACAATGTCAGCCTGCTGGAAAGTCTGCTTCAAAGGCGGTATTAGCTGTTCTAGTGGATAGTAAGGACCGCGCCATGGTGGCGACCAGTTGTTGAATTCTTCCCAAGTGTATTCGTATCCCAGACCGGAAGTAGTGCCATGTTTCTTGAGTTTTATGGGCTTAGCAATCCCCTGGAGGTTCTTGCCGAGCCCCTTTCCAGGTTTGTACCCACTCCAATTCAATATACTCTCGATCTTGTTGTCCCACCATTTATCTTTATCTACAGCATTGACTCGCTCGATGTGGTGGTAGGTCTCTCCACCTAGCTTTCTTCTTCCCCCTATTGCCGGAATGGTCTGACGACTGTATATAGGATTGCTGCCGTCACCGTGAATGATCACTTCCTGGTGATTCCATTCAAATTTTACGGTCTGATGCAGCGTTGAAGCTACAACCCCCGCAGCATGAATCTAGGGATTCCCTAGCAGCAGGTTGTAGGATGCTGGCACATCTATCACTTGAAAGTCGACCTCGAACCAGGTTGGTCCCATCTGCAAACACAGGCTAATCTCACCGATGGTGGATCTCTAAGACCCGTCGAAAGCCTTCACGTTTATTGCTCCTTCTTTTATCTCGTGCAGTCCTTTACCCAGTTTCTTGAGTGTTATCAATGGACATATATTAAGGCTGGAACCCTCATCGATCATGATCCTAGTGATGAAGTAGTCTTCGCATTGCATGGTGATATGCAATGCTTTGTTGTGACCCAACCCTTCAGGCGGCAGCTCGTCCTCATTAAAGGTGATTTTATGGCTTTCTAATACTTGCCCACCATATTGGCCATTTCTCCGCCAGTAATGTTACTTGGCACGTATGCTTCACTCAGTACCTTCAACAGAGCATTTTTGTGTGCCTTGGAATTCTGCAGCAATGAGAGAATAGATATCTGCGTTGGTGTTTTGTTTAGCTGGTCGATGACTGAATATTCCTTGGCCTGTATCGTCCTCCAAAGGTCGTCTGGAACTGTTTCAATGATGAGCGACCGGTTGGAAGCCTGCTTGCTCGACTTAGCTAAGTGCTCTGAGTATAGACTCTTCCAGTCCTTGTCATACCTTGTGCTGCGATAGTCTCTTCGAACCTGACTTTGCCTTTCCTCCTAGCCTCGGCTGTATAATCCCAAGGTATAGCTTTTGTATGGAATGACGGCACCTTTACTTCGAATGGGACATGCTCTTTGGGTGGTAAAACTGTAACCTCAAATGGTGCCAGTGTTTTTGTTGATGGTGCTGCCTCAAACTCAAGAGGGATAGACACATCTACCTTAGTGACCTCAGACGGTTGAATCTGGACTATGATGGGGTTGAGAGTAACTGATGGCTTCTTTGGATCATCGGCTTTCGCGATCAACCCGATGGACCCCTCGGGATCCTAATCATCCTCTACTTCAATCATGTGAATACCCCCGCCTTTGTGGTCTGGTAGGTGGTTGTTGCGGATGTTCGGAGCGACTTCCTTTGCTACAATGACCTTGTTATCAATCAGGGATTGTATCTTGTCTTTTAAAGAGCGGCATTCGTCGATGGTGTGGCCCTTCATGCCGGAATGGTATGCACAAGAGTTGTTTGGGTTAACCCACTAAGAAGGAATCTCAGGGGTTGAAGCAGGGATGGGGGTGACATAACCGGCGGTTTTGAGTCTCTCATATGGCTGATCAATGGGTTCGGCAATGGCTGTGTATTGTTTTGGAGGCCTCCGATCAAAATTAGGTCGGGGCCTAGGAAATTTTTGGCGTGCGGGGGGTGATTGGCAATAAGATGGTTGGGCGTTGTAAGTTTGGTAGACATGTGCGGGTTGGGAATATCTGGGCTAGGTAGGCTGATATGTGGGAGGTGGAGGTGACTGATAAGTTGGTGCTGGGGCTTGGTAGGAGGGTGCTTGGTAGTTTGGAGCTGACTGATATGTGAGTGGAGGTATAGGGTAGGTTTGGTATTTGAGGGGTGACTTGGTCCTTTGTGCAACCATTACGGCCCCCACGTCTCTCTTCTTAGACACACCACCAGACTGCAAGGCCTTATTTGTGGCTTGCAAGGCCTCGAAGTTTGTCACCATTCCGCTTCTGATACCTTCTTCGATTCGTTCCCCCAACTTGATGATGTCAGAAAACTTATGATTTTCAATCATCATTAGCCGCTCATAATACTGCGGGTCCTGAGCCCGGACAATGAAGTTGTTCATCTGTTCCTCCTCTAAGGCAGGTCTGACCTTAGCAGCTTTTGACCTCCAGCGAGTAGCATACTCGCAAAACGTTTCTGTAGGCTTCTTCTTCAGATTCTGTATGTAGAATACATCCGGCGCATTTTCTGTGTTAAACCTGAACCTGTCCATGAAATCAGAGGCCATACCTACCCAACTCGACAACTTCTTGGGATCCTGGCTGATCTACCAGGATAGTGCATCTCCTTTCAAACTCCTCATGAGTAGTTTCATGCGGATCCTTTCGTCCTTTCCTACCCCGACCAGCTTGTCGGAGTATGTTCTCAAATGGACCCTTGGATCACCTGTACCGTCAAACATCTCAAACTTGGGAGGTTTGTACCCCTCCGGCAGTTTGACATCTGGTTGTATGCAGAGATCTTCATAGTTCAATCCTTCGATACCTTTACTTCCTTCGACACCTTGGATTCGGCTAGTTAGTTTCTTAAGCTCTTCAGCCAAGTTTTTGATGAGTAGATCCTTCTCCTTGGACTCAAGGGTGCAAGATGTAGGTTGGGTGGAGAGTGGCACGGTCTCCACATAAATGGGATTGTTGTGGTGGTCGGGTGTGTGGGTGTGGAAATGGTCATTTGCGGAGTTTTATGGTTCGGGGATGAGTAATGGATTGTTGTTTAGAGTGTGGCAAGTGTTGCATGGGTTCTTTGTTGGAACAGTGGGATGATTTGGTTGCTTTTGTGGAGGTGTGGGATTTTGGCCATTGGGGAAGATGGTGTCTGGGGTGCTGAGGGAGAAGGACAGGTTGGCCAGATTCCGAACCTGATCAAGCTCTTCTTGAAACTTCAATGATTTCTGCTCGAGTTGTGACACATTTTCATTGGGAACCCGAATACCATGGCCATCAATGGCCTCTGCTGTTGTGTTTTCCTTTCTGATGTTCAAATCTTCCATTTTGCCTTTGTTCTTGTTCTTAACAGGACTTAGAGGAGGAGTGGGTGGAGGGCCCTTGGATCTCGTGGAATAGGATGATGTTGCCAAAGTGCACGAACTAACCTTTGGGGAAGGGGAATAACAAAACAAAAAATAAAACAAAAAGGTAACCGAGTTAGTGAGGATCATAAAAAAGATGTTGCAATATTTAAACACATAGTGCAAGAATATAAAGCGTGTCCTAATTTGGGAGCCTCGTGCCCGAGGTAGGCCTAGCGACAAATTAATTTGGAGAACTTAGAATGCTAAATGCCTCATTTTATTGACAAAAATAGATGAATCCTAAATTAACACTAAATAAATAGGAAATGGAAATCACTAATGGCCATCGGCCTTATTACATTTTATAAAGCGAGAAGAAAACCCCTATCTACTTGGCCCCAGAAGGACCTTCCCCAGCTTCGGCATCCCTGGCTCCGTCGAACAGCTTTCCCAACTCGCGAAGTCCCAGCAATAGGTATGCCCTGGTTAGATGTCCGCCTTCGGTTCCTTCAGTATTTTGGCAATCTTCGACCCTCTTGAGAAACTTTTTCTCCAACTCCACTATGCCTCGCTCCAAGTATCCCAGTCGCTTGTTGGCACTGACAACCATGTCCTTCCATTCCTCAATTAGCTTTTGGTTGGACTCTTGTATTTTGCGGTGCTCGCTTTCGTACTCCCGGATCCTTTTGCGCAGTTGGTTGTATTTGACCTGTACCTCAGCCCTTTCATCTATGATTCTATGACCTCGGGCAAACCCTGGCTGGCCCAAACCATCATGATTGTCTTTCAACCAACCTGAGTAGAAAGGAGCGCAACTAGCATGATACTTGTCTGGCTCGATGGTATCTCTCCCCATTATGATCTTGCAATGCCACATATGCTGAGCATGGCATTTGTAAGGACTCCTGTTCGACGTCAGAACCGATCTCAAAACCCTAATATGATCATCATCCTGGAAGTCAGCTCAGAAATGACCCATCTTGTCGACCCTGGGTATAACTTGCTTTCTATCGGCTTGTCTCATANCGACCTTCAACGTATCCTAGTTTGCGTTGTGGCACTGACAGCCATCGTCCTTCCATTCCTCAATTAGCTTCTAGGTGGACTCTTGTATTTCGGTGCTCGCTTTCGTACTCCCGGATCCTCTTGCGCAGTTGATTGTATTTGACCTGTGTCTCGGCCCTTTCATCTATGATTCTGTGACCTCGGGCAAACCCTGGCTGACCCAGACCATCATGATTATCTTCCAACCAATTTGAGTAGAAAGGAGCGCAACCAGCATGATACCTGTCTGGCTCGATGGTGTCTCTCCCCATTATGATCTTGCAATGCCACATGTGCTGAGCTTGGAATTTGTAAGGACTATCATCATCCTGGAAGTCAGCTCGGAAATGACTCATCTTGTTGACCCTGGGTATAACTTTTTTTCTACCGGCTTTTCTCATAACTCGGAGAGGGGCGTAAGGATATGTTCCCCTCAGACCGATCAGTATCAGAAAATGTGCATTTCTGGATCGGGTGATGAATTCCTCGGTCGGAAACCACTCGAACATCCACTGGACCTGTTCTTCGGTTAGGTTGTCAAATAGCTCTACCCATCCCTTGGCATCTTCTGGCTGAGCGAACATGTTTGGCTTGTAATTCATTCGCTTTGGATGATGGAAAGCGATATGATCATCCCAGTCCCTTCGCTGGATCTTTTGTCGGTATTCACCCCTTTAAAGGTGCTCCACAAGCTAGAGTTGAAGTAGCAAATTGCAACCCTCGAAGTGTTTTGCACCTTGTTGACACTTCTCCAAGGCTCGGTATATGTCAGCAATTATCATGGGCACAATGCTGAATGGTTGCCCACCAATCCCTTCCATAAGGGTTTTAGTTACCATGGCTAGCTTGGTGTGGATCCTTGCTTTCTTTGTTGGAAACACGATCAACCCCAGGAAACAAAACATAAATACGAAGTCCCTTCGATGAATGTGTCCCAAAGATGTAATGGCAAACTCGTCAGGGTAGGTACGGTAGGATTTGCTGTGACCGTACCTTTCATACAGATAGTCAAAAGGGATGTAAGATTCTTTCAGACATGTCAACTCTGGATTCTTCTTTAAACCCATCATTTTGAGGAAACCCCTGCCTTTACGGTTCTCAGGCATCAGTAGACCTAGAGTCTCCCAGACTAGACCGGCTAATCCTCCTATCTCCTTTAATAGGGGTGTCATTTCAATGTCCCCAAAGCGGAATACAGCCCTTTCACAATCCCAGAACAGTGTAGCAGCTTCTATGATCTTGTTGTTAGGTTGGATCTCCAGAAGGGATGGTAGATTTCCCAGATATTTTCGGACGAGAGTTTGATCACTAGAGTGAAGATCGTTCCACCAACTTAGCAACCTTGGATGAATGTTGGTCACCATGCCGAATCTAGGGACTTCGTGCCTCATATTTCTGCAAGGCAAATAAGGTTAGGCCCTTACCCCCACCAGACTTGACTATTTAATACCAATAATTAGCATGACACATTTTAGTTCTCCAGATAAATGCACAAAATGTGGTGATGTCCGTTTGGGTTTGGGGAAACCCAGTGGACTTTGGACAAGGCTATCTTAAAGGATCATTATGTGGACAACATAACTGATCTGGCTAGGTTTGACCACGATGCATGCATAGTTTGAATAGAGTAAGGTTTCTATGGGGTTTTAGACTGGTACCCTTGAGCGGACAACTCAAGGGGGGAAGGCACGGAACCGTTGACTACACCGTTGATCGACTGGTTTTACCGTAAATATGCCTTTCCGAATTTAGGGGGTGATAATATAGGAAGGGCGCAACCACTCATTATAAGCGTTGCTATGGTATTTGTTTGGCACGAGTGGAATATGATGTTGAGCATGATTATGCAATAAAAAAGCATGTTGTCACGTGTTTGCATGTTAAGAAAGCAGTAAATACAAAGCTTATAATTTAAAGCAGTAATAAAGAAAAGAAATGAAGAAGATAAGTCAGTTTTGCCTTGTAAAGAAATTAAACGCTTAAAGGAATTTAAACAAGTAATTGTATATAAAGGGAAGGTACAAATTCACAAGAACAATCTGAAATGGTAACAACCTAATATCCCCAGCAGAGTCGCCATGCTGTCGCAACCCCCTTTTTCCCTCCTTGCATCGGGAGATTGGGTTTATGACATTTTGGACATAGGGCAACTCGTTCCTTTTGGGAACTGGGTTTTGCATTTGAAGAGTCACCACCTAATGATTTATGGTGCATTAGGACACCTACAAGGTTCACTTCTAAGTTTGCTTGATAACCAGAGATAGGGTAAGGGCTTGAAATTATCCTAAGGGGAAGGTGTTAGGCACCCCTCAGGATCCACTAGTGTGGTTCCCGGCCAGATAGTTCTTTGTGAATTTGGTGCAATTAACATATAAACAAATAAGGCTCAAATAAGAGGGGATTTTAATACACAAACGTTTGAAAGTAAAAACAGAGTTCGAAAAAGCAAACATTAAGGCTGATTTTGAAAGGAAGTTACAATTCTGTAAAAATATTTAAAGAAAAGGAAAGAGGAGGGGGGAGGTCCTAGGTTTGTCTGTAATATGGATCACATCGATGCAATACCCGGTAATCACTCCTCAAAAGAGGGGCTACACGTGGTATTAGCGCACCGGTCATCATATCCATATCTACCCTTCCCACCCCGTTAAGGTACTAAAGCGCGGATTGGCCTCGGCCACTGTTGCATGCTATTACCCATCCCATTCCTATTAGTCCTGAAGGCACTTAGGACTACTATTCCTAATGGGGAGGGATATTAGGCTGACTTTGAAGTTTCAAAGGAGAAAAAGCTAAAGCGACATACAAAACACATAGGACTGTGCATTGAAAAGGGGAAGCACATAAAACACTGAAGGCTCATATGTACCTCCTCAAACAAATCAATCCAATAGCATGACTCAAACAACAATTAAGGTCTGAATCGAAAAAAATACTAAGGCAAGGGGATTTTAAGTTGTTTAAGCAGACTACTTTATTACGTAACTCAGATAAGAAGTCCGAATCAGGCCTGCCTGCTGGTTGTAGCAATTACTAGTTAACAGAAACCGGGCTCAGTTTTATTTGTTGTTATTACCTAAGGTTTGCCTAAGTGTTTGGGTGAGACCTTATAAACATGGTATCTATTACTGATTCAGAGTGTGGCAAAGCAGTAACAAATTCAAAACGAGCGGTTTGAGATCCTATAGGCATGCTTGCTAAACCGCGTTAAATAAGGAATAGGAATGTTAAAACTGGTTCAAAGTGAAACTGATTTTAGATTAGACTAGTTTCAGATTCTGGAGACGATGATATCCACTATTGCTGATTTTTAATTCCTATATCCATGATATTTAATATTGCTGATTTTAATCCCTATAGGCATGATATCTAATTGGATGGAAACAGGTAGGATTTTATTTGGGAATTCCTATAGGCATGATTTCTATGAAGAATACTAATTTTAACATTACGAACATGATATCTGCTTATAGCCGTTTAGATCCTAAAGCATGATATCTAAGTGGTAACAAACGTGCAGAATTTATTAGAGGACAGACCCTATGGGCATGGTGTCTAAATGTAAAGTTGGACATGCAGAATTTTTTTTTGAATAAATCCTATAGACATGGTGTCTAAAATGCAGAATTGAACATGCAGGATTTAAAATAAATCCTATAGACATGATGTCTAAATGCAGAATTGAACAGGCAGAATTTAACCGGTCCTATAGGCAGAATTTATCCAGTCCTATAGGCATGTTTTCTAAAATGCAGAATTAAACATGTAGGATTTAAAATAAATCCTATAGACATGATGTCTAAATGCAGAATTGAACAGGAAAAATTTAACCAGTCCTATAGGCATGTTTTCTAAATGCTGAATTGAATCATTCAGAGCACAAATCCTATGGACATGTTTTCTACCCTTGAGCATGCATAATTACCCAGCCCTTTTTCACTACCCAACCCCGAGTGTTTATTATAAATTATTACAGACCAAAATAATGAATTACATCAAAAAATAAATAAAGCAAAAGCAGTTACAACCAGAGGAATCCTGATTCTTGACTTCCTCTCTGAGGTAGGGAATAAACCACCTCAAAATGCCATTTGTTTCAAAGTCCTTCTCAGACCTGGGTGTGTCAGAGTTCCATAAGGGTCTCAAAGGGACCTCGGGCAGTGATTACACCCAAGTTTACAGAACCAGATAGGGATGAGTGCAGTGTGGAAGGGCCAACCCTTATGTGTCCAAGTTTAGAGAGAGCTCATGGGTCCCAAGGCAAGGCTCACACAAGAGGGGCAGAACTTAAGTCTAAGAATATGGTGGAAGTGCAGGAATGGAGATTTAAAACTGAGTGGAGAATATAGAGGGTTAGGGTGATAGGAAATAGTAGTAAAACACAGACTCAGCATTTCCATACAAAGGGGTCAGGGGTTTGGGAATACATTACAAAGAGCATATATCCTTGGGCAGGAATCAGGTTTGGACATGCACAGCAATAGATGGTGCTGGCATGCCCATAAATCAACCAGAATACACAACATATAGAGGGGATATGGGGGTTATGACTCCAGGGGGGTCAGGTTTGGGTCATGCACAAAAATGTCTAATGCTTTCATGCCCCAAACCAACCAAAGATACCAAACACATAGGGGATATGGCGGTTTAGGACTCATAAGTCATAATAATGGACTGATAGAATTCATACATAAGAAAGCGTTGATTCAGAATAGAAAAGGGCAGATTACAACATGCTTAGTAATGGAATTTGATTAAACACAAGCAGGACACAAGCAAGGGTGAAGGAAATAGTAAAGAAACATGTTGTTATTGGTGCTGAAATTTAGTTAGAACATACCAGTAAAGATGCAAATGCAGAAAGAAAAAGCAAGAAAGCTTCCCCACAGCCTAGCCTTGGCTTTCAGCCGGCTAGGTAAGGCAGTAACACAAGTAGCAACAGAGAAAAGAGAGAGTTTTAGTGGAGTGTGTGTTCTGAACTCAAGTATTTTATTCCTTGTGTTCGTGTCTTTGAAAGAAGAGGGGTGCAGGGTATTTATAGCCTTTTGAAAACATGTGAGAAATAAGGTAATAAGTTCAATACAAATATGGAAACAATCAACAGTCAGAATCAATCAACCAAGTGATTCCCCTTTAATTGAGGAATCACTTGTTTAACGGGGCTAACAAATTCAAAATAAGAAAAGAAAATCAGTTTGTAGGCAGACTGATTATTACCATAAAAGAAGTAGGAAAAATATTAAGTAAGTAATCGAGTCTAAGTACAGAAATATACTTATTTTGGAAAAAGATTCAACAAGGCAAAATAAGGACATGGATCAATAACTTTAACAGACGAGTGAAATTAGAATTCAAAAAAACGAAAAGTT
>NW_017678786.1:0-703 GCF_001879085.1 Nicotiana attenuata
AGGGGTTTTCATCTATTGCAGCCCCGATGACCAGGTTGACCCAGAAGGGTGCCCAGTTCAGATGATCGGAGGAGTGTGAGGCGAGCTTTCAGAAGCTCAAGACAGCCCTGACTACGGCACCAGTGTTGGTCTTGCCCACAGGATCTGGGCCTTATACCGTCTATTGTGATGCTTCCTGTATTGGACTTGGTGCAGTATTGATGCAGGATGGCAAGGTTATAGCCTATGCTTCGAGGCAGTTGAAGATTCATGAGAAAAACTATCCAGTGCATGATTTAGAGTTGGCAGCTATTGTCCACGCCTTGAAGATTTGGAGGCACTATTTGTATGGCGTGGCATGTGAGGTGTTCACTGACCACAAGAGTCTTCAGTACTTGTTCAAGCAGAAGGAGTTGAATTTGAGGCAGAGGAGGTGGTTGGAGTTGTTGAAGGATTATGATGTCACTATTTTATATCATTCGGGGAAGGCCAATGTGGTGGCCGACGCTTTCAGTAGGAAGTCAGCCAGTATGGGCAGTGTTGCTTATATTCCAGTCAGTCAGAGGCCGCTTGCTTTGGATGTTCAGGATTTAGCCAATCAGTTCGTGAGACTAGATGTTTCTGAGCCCAGTCGTGTGTTAGCTTGCACGGTTGCTCGTTCTTCGTTATTGGAGCGTATCCGTGATCGGCAGTTTGATGATCCCCATTTATGTGTCCTTAGAGA
>NW_017678786.1:5090-5883 GCF_001879085.1 Nicotiana attenuata
CGAGGATTGATGATTTGTTCGACCAGCTTCAGGGTGCCGGGGCATTTTCCAAGATTGACTTGAGATCTGGCTACCACCAATTGAGGATTAGGGCATCCGATGTCCCTAAGACAGCTTTCCGTACTCGGTACGGGCATTACGAGTTCTTGGTCATGTCGTTTGGGTTGACCAATGCCCCAGTAGTATTCATGGAGTTGATGAACCGAGTGTTCAGGCCATATTTGGACATGTTCGTGATAGTCTTTATTGATGATATTTTGGTGTACTCCCGTAGCCAGGAGGAGCACGAGCAGCACCTTAGAGTGGTTCTTCAAACTCTGAGGGATAGTCAGTTATATGCCAAGTTCTCCAAGTGTGAGTTCTGGCTGAGTTCAGTAGCATTCCTGGGTCACGTTGTATCAGCTGAGGGTATTCAGGTGGACCCGAAGAAGATAGAGGCAGTCAAGAACTGGCCTAGACCAGCATCAGCTACGGAGATTCCGAGTTTCTTAGGGTTAGCAGGCTACTACTGTCGGTTTGTGGAGGGGTTTTCATCTATTGCAGCCCCGATGACCAGGTTGACCCAGAAGGGTGCCCAGTTCAGATGATCGGAGGAGTGTGAGGCGAGCTTTCAGAAGCTCAAGACAGCCCTGACTACGGCACCAGTGTTGGTCTTGCCCACAGGATCTGGGCCTTATACCGTCTATTGTGATGCTTCCTGTATTGGACTTGGTGCAGTATTGATGCAGGATGGCAAGGTTATAGCCTATGCTTCGAGGCAGTTGAAGATTCATGAGAAAAACTATCCAGTGCA
>NW_017678786.1:9159-13397 GCF_001879085.1 Nicotiana attenuata
ATTGCAATATAGATCGAGTACGATGTATAGGCATGGTGACGAGTTCCTATACATTGGGGTCTAGCATGACCGTCAGTCCTTATATGTGAATTGTTTGGATATTGTATTATGCCTTCATGGCTAATTGAGATGGCTTTCATTTATGCGTTGAGAACACCTTGTGGAAAGATATTGTGATTGTGGAAGTTCGTGGAGCATTGGGCTCGGTTTGAAATACAAATGGGTGAGTGAGAGCTATGAAATGAGAAATTGCCTTGGAGCTTGACACGAGTGCTAAAGAGAACTAGGATATGATAAATGTGAAAAGAAAAGAGAAATAACGATTTACTCTTGCATGGTTGTTATTAGGTTGTTTGGTACCTGTTGGAAGGATTTCCTTCCAAATACTTGTTCACGTCCCTGCCCTTTGTTGTGACTGTTGCTTGGGGCAAGGTTGAGAGGTAGACATTCACGGAATTACGGATCGGGTTGCACGCCGCAACAGTGATAATTGTAGATCGGGTTGCACGCCGCAACAGTGATAATTTTGGATCGGGTTGCACGCCGCAACAGTGATAATTGTGGATCGGGTTGCACGCCGCAACAGTGATAATTGTCGATCGGGTTGCACGCCGCAACAGTGATAATTATGGATCGGGTTGCACGCCGCAATAGTGATAATTGTGGATCGGGTTGCACGCCGCAACAGTGATAGTTGTGGATCGGGTTGCACGCTGCAACAGTGTTGAAATATAATAGGGTCGGGTTGCGCGCCGCAACAGTTAGTGATACAAATGTGCTTACTGTTGGTATTAGTCTCTTGATCGTCGACAATTAAAAATTGCACCTGGATTGATTGCTTGGGATTTACTGTTAATATTGTTATCTCCCCACAACATGTTTTCCCTCCCATACTGTTAGTTGCCTTGTACTTCGATTTCTGCTGTATATTTATAATTGCACTGGTTTACGTGAGGTCCAGTCTAGCCTCGTCACTACTTCGTCGGGGTTAGGCTAGACACTTACCAGCACATGGGGTCGGTTGTGCTGATGCTACACTCTGTGCATTTTTGCACAGGTCCAAGTATTGAGCAGCAGCAGCAGCATTAGCACGGGGGCGAACCTTCAGTCCAGAGAGACCCGAGGTAGCTTGCATGCGTCCGCAGGCCCGGCGTCTCTTTTCTATCTTTACATTTGGCTTTCATCTCATTGTACCCGAGATAAACAGATTATGTTTCTTTCAGACTTTGTATGTAGTATTCCTTAGATGTTCGTGAGTATGTGACTCCAGTCCCGGGGTAGAGATATATGTGTTGGAACTTCTGTATTATCGATCATCTATCTACATTTAAGTCTTCCGCTTATGATTTTCATTTCGTCACCTTTATTTAATGCTGTTAATTGTTAAAAAGGAACATGTGTTTAATGAATTTGTTAATTAAGTGGGCTTGCCTAGCTCCTATTAGTAGGCGCCATCACGACCCTCGAGGGTGGGAAATCCGGGTCGTGACAGAAGCATAGAATATGAACATGAGATCTCTGTTTCAACAGCTACACCAAGGTAGTTTTGAGATGTGTACCTGGAGTATGAAATAACAAGGGAGAAGAGAGAGAGGTCAGCAACAGCAAACGTAACAGCAGCAATTTGGAGTTCAAATAGCAACAAACACAGCCAATTTCAGCCCAGAAATGACTCAGTGGTCCAGAACTATTTTAAATCAAACGAGACTAATATAGCAACCCACAAACAGCACCAAAATGACCAGAAAATGACCCAGCAATGAACACAATCAGCAAATAACCAATAGTCAACTTCAAACTAATCAGATCCCATGCTCAACTGACTCGAACTGTCTTTAAATCTCCTTATTGAACAGAAACAGTAGAATTCAAATTACTTTTCGATCCAAAGTAATCTAGAATGTTGATTTAGAGGCTGAAATTCAAAAATGACCTAAAGGGGAAGCAATGAAAAAAACGGTATTTTTGATTTTCCCTCATATTTTCTTTGTTTTTTTTTTTGGATTTTTAGTAGGAATCTGAGATCTAAAGAGGAGTTTTGAACTATAAGAGTTCAGAATTTGAACTTCTTTGATTTGAAATTCAAACTTTGAAACTCAGATTTGCAGAATGGATTTTTGGGGGAATTTTTGGGGCTCCAAAACATATAAATGAAGGCAAGGGGGATGCCTTTTATAGGCAGGAAAGGGGGAAGAAACTTCTAGAATTCATTCACTGATTTTCCCCCTTTTTATTTTCAGATTTATTCAATAGTCCCTAATGTTTTGACTTGTTTCTCAAGTTACTGCATTTACTTGTTGAATTTTCAAATTAACACCCTATCTAGAAGGTTCTAGGGTGTTCTAGTTTCAACTACAACATTAGTCTCTACCTAGGAATGCCTATTTTGCCTTTGCTTTTAACCTAAAATTACTATCTAATCCTAGATCCTATTACCTTGATCAAGACCAACCATGGTTAGTTATTCAACAAGATTCAGCTAGTTTGATCCTAAAATTGAAATAATCCCTCAAACTACTTGATTAAAACCTAAAATTGAATCTAACCAGAATGTTAATCCAACAGAGATTCGGTAATTCAAAAATTAAACTAAGGCCAAATTATCAATAACAAACAAGAATTATTCAATCAAAATCAACAGAAAAATCAGAGTAAAAACAGAACAAACTTAATCCAAACTAAAAGACTAGCATGACAACAGAACCTAATTAGATACTTGGACCTAAAATTGAAATAGTTATAGACCCAAACTAATTGACTTGAAACAAACATATGTAGACTGAAATCAACAAGATTTTAACTCGAAACTCAAAAAAGGAAAGAAAAAGAAGATGAAGAGACAAGCGGATTAATTAAAAAATGAGTAAACGAGAAAACCTTACCTAATTAACACGACCTGAGACGGACTCCAACCACACTCGAAACAGAAAAACCTCAAAACTCCGCTCAAGCATTGGCATCCGGACCCTAGATTTGAATTTCGAACAAACTTGGAGACCTTTGAGAGAGTTTGATGTTGAATGTTGGATGGGGAAGACAAGGTGATCACAGGGTGTGATTTTGGGATGATTTGATGGTGGCGCCGCCACCGGGAAAAAATTGGGCGGCGCTAGGGTTCTTGGCTTCAAGCCTAGATTCGAAGGATTCTAGGCACGCTTGAAGGACACCGAGCTTGGAATGGGAATGTAGGGAGTGAGGAGATACTAGGGTACTCATTCTGAGGGGTTTGGACATCGGCGCCGCCGTGCACGGGATCATTCCAGGTGTTTAGGTGATATTTGAAAGAAATCAATGGCGGATATAGAACGGGGAGGTGAAGGAAAGGGGGTGGTGTAAATTTGGGGTTGATTGGAGTTTCTCCGCCACCGTGGGCGATTTCCGGCCGGCGGTGACGGCGGAGGGGCGGCAGAGAACAGGGTACGAGGAAGAGAGGATGCAGTCTTTAGGGTTATTACAAGATTTGGACAGTTTTATTCAATTACCCTTGAACTATAGGGACCGTTGGATTATAGAAATGAACGGTCAAGATGGATTGGGACTTAAACGGTGTCGTTTTGTATATGGGGGTCTGGGCCGGGTTATTGGAGTTTTGGGCTTGGACTGGGGACCGGATTTGGGGTTTGGGCTCGAGTTTATGGCGCAAGAATGTGACAGGCCAACTTTCTTTTCCATTTCAATTGTTTGTTCCAACACTTTTATTTAATTACAGATCATTTTCATTTCAATTCCCTTTTCCCTTTTTTTGATTTTTGTTTAATACAAAAATGAGAATTAATAGACCTGATTTAATTCCAAAATTGCACTAATTAATTTTCTAAAACTAACTAGACCCTAATTTACAAGGAAGCCAAACCAAAAATGTAAAAACGACTATTTTTGTTATTTTCTTCTATTTCTGTAGTATTGATTCAATAATAAAATGCTAAAATTTGAACCTAAATGCTATTTTTATATTTTCGAATTTCATTAATAAAAAATGCACAAACAAAAATGCAAACAAAGCACAAAATTATGCAATTAATTCCTAACATTCAAATAATAAAAGAAAAATCCTAGTTCTAATGAATTTTATAGGAGTAATTTAAGCGTGGCAAAAATCACGTGCTCACAACAAACGTCTCCGTACCGATCCCTCAGACTCTACTAAGCGTGTCTGTGAGTTGTGAGACCTATGTAACCTAGTGCTCTGATACCAACTTGTCACGACCCGGATTTCCCACCCTCGGGAGTCGTGATGG
>NW_017678786.1:13744-19904 GCF_001879085.1 Nicotiana attenuata
TTCTCCTAGGTGGGCGCCTGACTGCTGAACTTGAAATGTATTTCCTTGTTCTCCAGGTGGGCGCCTGACTGCTGAATCTTGAAATGTATTCCCTTGTTCTCCAAGTGGGCGCCTGACTTCAACAAAATACACAAACAAAGAAAATTTTCTGCCCCAGTTTGATGATTGGGCGCGTTATGTTACCAAATATTAAAAAACTTGAAAGATAAAATTTGCATTGTACTTCCTTTATTCTCCAGGTGGGCGCCTGACTTCTGAACTTGAAACGTATTCCCTTGTTCTCCAGGTGGGCTCCTGATTGCTGATCTTGAAACGTATTCCCTTGTTCTCCAGGTGGGCTCCTGACTGCAACAAAATACAAACAAACAAAGAAAATTTTCTGCCCCAGTTTGGTGACTGGGTACATTATGTTATCGAACATTAAAAATTAAAAGCTAAAATTTGAATTGTACTTCCCTTGTTCTCCAGGTGGGCACCTGATTGCTGAAACTCGAAAAGTATTCCCTTGTTCTCCAGGTGGGCTCCTGATTGCTGATCTTGAAACGTATTCCCTTGTTCTCCAGGTGGGCGCCTGATTTCAACAGAATAGACATAAAACAAAGAAAATTTTCTGCCCCAGTTTGCACTAGGAAGATTTGTGAGTTGTTAGCAAAATATAGATCACCTAAGCTATTGATACAATGATAAGAGTAAAACTAAAGACTTGAGTGGAATGTACGTCTCCTGTGAGTAAAACCAAGGACATTTGACTAGCAAATTCATCAGACTAGGTCTTCTATCTTAGGAGAAAGATTCATCAGACTAAGATTTTAGATCCTAGGAGAAAGTTTATCAGACTAGGTTACTAATTTTGTTATCTTAGGAGAAAGATTCATCATACTAAGACATTTATCCTAGGAGAAGATTCATCAGACTAGGTTGTCTATCCTAGGAGAACAATTCATCAGACCAAGATTTAGATCCTAGGAGAAAGTTCATCAGACTAGGTTTTCTATCTTAGGAGAAAGATTCATCAGACTAAGATTTTGATCCTAGGAGAAAATTCATCAGACTAGGTTGTCTATCTTAGGAGAAAAATTCATCAGACTAAGATTTTCTACCTTAGGAGAAAGATTCATCAGACTAAGATTTAGATCCTCGAAGAAAATTCATCAGACTAGGTTGTCTATCTTAGGAGAACAATTCATCAGACTAAGATTTTGATCCTAGGAGAAAGTTCATCAGACTAGGATAAAATGTGAAAAGCAATGGCAGCATTTTGTGCACGCTAACAAGCCAGGCAAGGGCGAAGATTTGAGAAACTTCCCTTTTGTCGGTTCTCCTCTTCTTCCTTTTCTTTTCTTTCTTTTTGTTCTTATTGTTGAACCAACTTTCTTGCACTGCTTTGTTCCTGTTTCAAACAAAGAAAACTTGTGAGTTTAAAATGTGGTGGTTAGTTTGTGGCCTTGAACTTTGGAGGCAGCTGCTTCCTCATTTGCCAAGATGACTGATTTCCACCCAAAGACCTTGCTTGTTCCCGATATCCTCTACTTGTTGCATTGCATGAACTGGCATTCCCCCAATCCTTATGTCTCATATAAATCCCAAGCACGTCTATTGCTCCCACTTCGTGTACATGATGTTCTTTCTTGACTTAATCACTGGCCTCGGCCTTAAAGTTGTATTGTTCCTTCACTTGCCTTGATAACCGATTCTCACTTGGAGACCTTGCTAACCACTTCCCTTAACGCAAAAAATACCTCTGATCCGTTCACCAAGCACCCTCCATCTGATATGTACCAAACCTTTCATGTTTCAATGAAAATACCTTTGATCCATTCACCCCAACCCCTTCATTTGTTGCGTTGTTCATGAATTGACAAATACCAAGCCCGTGCATTTCACAAGGATCCCGAAGCATGTAGATTGTTGCCAACTCAGTTTACCTGCTGTTTTTCCTGACTTATGACGATTTGATATGCTGGCCAGATACCGTTTTGTTCAATTGGAAAGCTGGTGGCAGATTTTGAAGTCATTTCTCACTTGTTATGACCAAACAGACTCAGGAAGAGGGAGTAAATAAGACAAAAGGAATAGAGTAAAGGATAATGGAAAGAAAACTACAACGTAGAAGCCTATCGGATGTGGACACCGACTCTGATGACCTTGACATGCACCTGCAGCCTATTCTGTTAAGAAAATCTGATGTTCAGCTCATGTTGTACCTTTTCGCCGTGAAACTGGGCTTCAATGCTCCGCTTATCCGATTTGAATCACAAATCCTTTTTCGACTTGTGGTGCCCGTAGGTTTTCACCATCAAGCCTCTCTCATTTTGGTCTTTTTTCTCAACTCACCATCACCTTATGGTGCCCGTGAAGGTTTTCACCAATAAGACTCTCTCATTTTTGATTTCTCACAGCTTTCATCGCCTTGGGATACCCGTGAGGGTTCTCATCAACAAGACTCCCTCATTCTTAATTTCCTTCGTTTGGACCGGAGTGTTGCCCCTGATATGATTCACCTCTACTCTCTTGACTTGGCATCTCTCAAAGACTGATCAGAAGGTCTTCTTTTGGACCGTAATGTGGGCTTTTGGATAGGATTAGAAAGAAAGGGTATCAAGGCTCAAAACAATTCAACATGGGTTCAAAATTACAACTTTTGGAATCAAATCTCTTGCAACAACCACAACTTCTGCCCCAGTTTCTTCCTTGGGGACTTTGGACTTTTATTTCGGTGTGACTGAACCTCAGAGGGAGGCTGCCTACGTACCCTTTCGGGATCAAGTCAAACGTAGTTCAGGTCATAGGAATTACTTTGTTGCTGTGATTTTTCCTTTCTGTTCTTCCACTTTCTCTTCTTTTCTTTTCTTTCTTCCTTTCTCTTTTGTTGTTTGTTTTTTTCTTTTTCTTTTCTTCCTTTTCTTTTTTCTTTTTCTTCTCTTTTCTCTTACTTTTTTCTTTCTTTTCTTTTTTTTTTGTTTTTGTATTTTACTGTTTTTCTCTTATTTCTCCACTTACTGTCCCTGCTCAGGCTTAAGAGTTTTATTATTGATTCCGAAAGAGGGGTGTGCAAGAAAATAACCGAGGCTCAAAGGGGTAACAAAGGATAAAGTGTTTGGATAGCAGAACAAAATGCCTTTGTCATTCCAATCTCCGAAACATGCCAAGTACAAACTACACAATTAAACAAACTGAGGAAAACATACGTAACATCTTTTGCTTGCACCAGAATTACTAACCATATCCACACATTTGCCTTCTACATTTGTCAATTACCCTTGGACAACAATCTCGGTACCACGAACGGCCCCTGTAGACTTGGGGCAAACTTGCCTTTGGTTTCAAGCCGATGTGGCATGATGCATTTCCACAGTATTTCTTTATGTTCCGTTTGACCCAGTTTCACACAATTTGGGCTCAAAAATCCCTCGACTGTCCTTACATCTTCAACATTGTCTTATTGCTTCTTTACTAAACTGACATTTAAAACCAGGCTGAGAATTATGCGTGCATGTAATGTCACCAGAACCAGCATGAAAAGAATTGCAAAAGGAGAAAGGAACTAGATAAAGTGACTAGAAATGGCGGGAAACAGAGAATTGCATTAGACTGACGGTGAAAGGGTTTAAACAACGAAACAAGCAAACTAGTACTAGAGTTACAACCCTTGAACAAACCTAAACAGCACCACACAAGCTACTACGACGAGACAAACAAGACAAAGTGAAAGGATAGAAGGGTTTGAGTCACAAGACAATATCCGGATTACAACCCTGAAATAACTCGGACAACAGAAATGACAACAAAATAACCCCCCAAAACTCCAAGAGATGGAGCGTCTTCCCAATTACCAAGCACGGCGTCTTAGCCACTGAATTTCACACCAAGATTGCTGGAATTTTCACAAGTCTTCATCACGTTGTTCTGAGCAAACTGCTTCTGGGTTTCTTCTGCCGGCTCATTCTCACGATCAATCATACCCACCATATGCGTCTCATTGTGCACAGGAGATGGATCTTGGCCAGTGTTTGTTGCATCTGGATTTTGCACGACGATGTCGCCTACATCAATAAGCTTTTGAATTGCATTCTTCAGATTCCAACATTTCTCTATGTCGTGCCCCAAGGCACCTGAGCAGTATGCGCACTTTTGAGAAGGATCAAACTTCTTTGGAGGAGGGTTCGGCACTTTTATCTGAATCGGCTTCAACATGTCCAGTGTCCTTAACCGCTGAAATAGCCTGGCGTATGATTCTCCCAACGGAGTGAAGGTTTTCTTCTTCCGTAACCTCTCATTCTTAAATGCTGGGTTGGGCCGAAAACCTGATCCGGGGTGTTTTTTGTAAGCTCGCGGGGATAGATGGGCATTTCGAGGAGCTGGGTACTAGGAATGTGATGGGCGACTTTGGGAGTTCTGTGGAGAGAAGTAGCATCGGGGAGGGTCATCCAATGCACAAGGATAACTACGGAGATGATGTCGAGGCTGGAAGTGTTGATCAGGAAAACCTATCGGATCGTCTTTTCTGTTCCTCTTTCTTCCAACTGGTACGTTCTGAATGGCTTCCGAACAACTCACGATTTTTCCTGACTTGATTCCTTCTTCCACTAGCTCCCCCATTTTTAACATATCATTGAAAGGCTTTCCCAGGGCCGGGATCAAATGACTGTAGTAGGTGGGTCCCTGGGCCTGTAGAAAAAGCTTAACCATTTCTTCTTCGCTGATCGGGGAACTGACTCGAGCAGCTTGCTCCCTCCATCTGAGCCCAAACTCACTAAAGCTTTCCTCCGGCCTATTTTCCATCTTAGATAGCGAGGAGCGGTCTGAGGTAACCCTCGATTTGCATTGAAAGTATCGGACAAAGTCTTAAGCCATGTCACCCTATGTAAGCCACTCATCGACATTTTGACGACCATGCCAGTCCAAAGCTACCCCAGTTAGGCTTTTACTGAAATATGCCATCATCACGTCATCTTGCTCTCCAACAATCCTCATTGCATTGCAATAGACCCTCAGGTGGGCTACCGGATCTCCAAGCCCATCATACAAGTTAAATTTTGGTACTTTGAACCCTGCGGGCAGGCGGGCGTCACAGGGCACAATCAGTTCTTTGCAAGTCATGCTACCCTGGCCTCCTACTCTTTGCTTGTCCCTTAAGGACTGTTCTATGATTTTCAACTTCCTGGGTACCTCATCTCGCCCTTCTCTTCCCGTAACCCTTTCATTTCTAGCATGAAACTGCTCATCCCGGGAGCTTTTCTTGTATGGATCAAGGACCCTGTGGGCAACCTCTGGGGGTGATATTGGGCATTACGAGCTTTGAATGGGTGTTCATTATTTGGGGTAATGGATATAACAGGAGGTCAATTTTGGGGAGAAGTGACTGAAGGATGAGCGATGGAGCTACTAGGGTAGTTGGGACGAGTGTGATAAGTGGGTGTATCTGGAGAATATGGAGGATCATCTGGTATTGTGTTGGGAGTTTGGGTAAGGGTAGCGTCCGGGAAAATTGGTGGTGGCGGGGGTGGCGCCTTTCCAGTCATCCAGGCTTGATACATGTCTGTCATGTGTTGTCTCAGCATCCGCACCTCTTCAACCAACCCATTATCCCGTTCCACCAACTGTTGTCGAGCACCGGTATCAACCAACTCGGTTCTCTTGTTGTTTGCCATTGCCTTTTGTCCTTGTGTTGTAAAGAAGAGTTACCACTTTCAAACCACAAACCAACCACCTTTCTGGAATGACATGACAAAATGAAATCATCACGTTAGCGTTAGGGCATTTAACATATTGGTACCCGCACATTTGGGGAGTGAATGCACCTAGGCAGTTAACAGTTCCTATTATGCTTTTGATCAGTCGCATGCGTCATCCCGGCCTTTTCATTTTTCTTTATTTGCCATGCCTTTCCTCTCATTCTTCCCTCGTGTTTTCCATTGTTTGTTTCTTGCCTTTCCCTCTTTTCTTTTGCTTTTCTCTCTTATTTTTCCCTCTTTTGTTTTTTCTTTTCTTTGCCTTGGTTTTTCCTTGTTCCTATTCGCTCCTTTCCTCAAAATTGTTTTTCCACTCTTTTCTTTCCTTTGTTCCCTTTTTATTTTCTCTTTTTTGCTTTTGTTTGGTTCCTTATTTTCTTTTGTTTTTCTTTTTCCCTCTTTTGTTTTTCTTTCCTTTCTTGGTTTTC
>NW_017678787.1:0-1292 GCF_001879085.1 Nicotiana attenuata
ACTACAGCAAATAACCCAGATAAACTCGAAAATGTAACACAGAACACCTCTGAAACTTTCAGCAGACAAAATTCAACTCAAACCAGCTTATTTGGACTCAAAATCACTCAAAATAGAACCAATATACTTCAGGAAAGCTCAGCGATTAGAAGAGATGAAGATCATTGCCTGAAACTCGAAATTAACCTATAAAACGCAATGTAACAGTTTTTTTTATTTTTACTGCATTTCTGTTTCTTTTTTTTTTTTGGATTTTTGAAGATTTGGAGTTTGGATTTCAAATTTCAGATCTGAAACTTGTGGACAATGAGAGGGATTTTTTAGAGGCTCCAAAACTTGTGACTTAAGGCACTAAAGGCTGCCAATTGCAAAATCAGCACTTTCATGACTCTCAAGTGTTAGAAGCCCGGAACCACCAGATAGGGCGGTTACTTCAGGAAAAAGGCAGAATTAGAGAAAGGATCAGAACCATCACTGACTACATTACCATGAAGTGCCAAGTGTGTGAGGACATGACTCGTACCACCTTTTTTGCTGCAGTGATGACTTTCGTCCGCCAAGTTGAGTGATTTGGAGCGACTACAAGGGGGTCTCGCACATAGGCCCGCGGTGAGGCCGAATGATGCCCCGCGAGCCCCAGTAGTTGAAGCTTTAATGTATTCCTGATTTTTCAAGCAACGAGTCGGTATTTTGGTTTATTTTGAGTCTGTTTGTAGTTTTTCTTTCCAAGAAAACGAGTAGTTTAACAACTTTTGTAATAGAAGTTTTATTAATGAAAAATCGAAAATTCCCAAAAATTGTTTCCTTACTTTTCGCATTTATTTTTCCTTGAACTACGTAATGATCTGATTCACGCGGCGTCGTGATACGTAGGCAATCCTCATCGGATCCGGTCATAATTTTGTAAATAGTTCCAATAAGAAAAGAAAATGAAAAAGAAAAAATGATGATGGAAATGAGAAAAAAGGGCAAGAAAAGAAAAGAAAAGAAAAACAAAAAGAGAGATGAAAAAGGAAGAGTGAAAGTGGAAAGAAGAAAAATGGAGAAAAATAAGTAAAGCCGGGATGAAGCATGCAACCGTTGCAAAATATGTAGAAATACATTTAACTGTATAGGTGCATCATACCCCAACGTGCGATTACCTATCTGTTATTTGTTTCGAACTAACCGTTTGCTGCTATTACTATTTAGTCCAGGTTTTTATAGAATGGTGGTTGGTTTTTGTGGTAACCTGGCTTCGCACCCATACTTTACTAGATCAAAGGGAAGCATCGGAATGTCTTCAGAAATGA
>NW_017678787.1:1317-17729 GCF_001879085.1 Nicotiana attenuata
TAACTTGGAAGCTTATGCAGTGCTCTCATCCTTTTATAACTTTGGAACAATGCGGTGATTCCACTTTTATAAGTTTAACATAGTTGAAGTTGTCTTCGAGAAAAGTCCTACACCAAAGGAGACGTATTCTGGGAGACATTCGAAGGGAAATTTCCGAGACAGCAGTCACGCAAAGTATCGGTAGCATAGACAGAGGCCTTTACAGGGAAACCACGAGCTAAATTCCACCTAGTGGTCATTCGGTCGATCGCGCGGTTTTGCGCTGCAATTGAAGATATGAAGAACCGCTTTTCTTTTCCCCTCGCCTATGGGATAATTTCCAAGACCATTACCCTATCAACCCTTCGTAAACCCATTTTGAGCCGGTTACTCTCCTTTGGCTACCCTCTTTGGTAACCCGGAAGTTACAAAAAAAAAAAAAAAAAAAAAAAGAGAAAAGAAAGAAAAAAAAAAAATATATATATATATATAAAAAAAAAAAAAAAGAAAAATATGATGAAAAGAAAAAAAGAAGAAAGAAAAAAAAAAAAAACAAAAAACAACAAAAGTTCTCTGAACTACGTTTGGACTTGATCCTGAAAAGGTACGTAGGCAGCCTCTCCCTGAGGTTCAGTCACACCAAAACAAAAATCCCAATTTCCCCAAAAATGAAACTGGGGCAGATGATATAAGGTTCGACCATGAGCCGCCGAAATGGTCCCAAAGTTGTAGTTCTGCCCAAAATCCTTTTTACCCCAAACCTTGTCCAAGTCCTTCCGATCGATTGGCAAAGGCAGGGAAGTGGAAAACGTTGTTGTTGGATACTGACACAATCAAAGTTGAGAAAAAAAATGAGAGAGTCTTATCGGTGAAAACCTTCGGGCACCATAAGGCGATGGTGAGTAGAGAAACTGAAAGCAGAGAGAGTCCGTTTAGTGAAAACTCGCAAAGAGCACTATGGGCAACGGTGAGAAGAGAAATGAGAGAGGTCGATTGCCGAAAACCCGCAAAGGGCGCTGCCCGGCCGAAAGAAGACATTCGCCACTAAAGTGTCCTGGCAAGGTCCCTGGTTTTGAAATACTGATTAATTTGGGTTTCACGAGAAGCCGGAAAGTTTGTGTGGGTCGGGGCATCCAGTCCAAGAAGCATGTCCATGTTCATTTGAAGCCAGCATGCCACACCCCAGATAAGTCCTCCATCTTTTTCCCCGAAAAGGATGCTCCTCTTTAAAATCATAATGCTTGGCCTTTTGCATACTTTTTCTTTGAATCCCTTTCGGTTTATCTCTGATCCGTAACTAGTACAAAGAAAAGGTGGCAGGAAGACTGGTTTCACAGGGCTTCGCCTGGTCAGGGTCTAGAAATAAATCCCAGCCCATCAGCGAGTGCGTTAGGCCAATCCTCGACTGACCATTAGTGATTGATGCTTTTGAAGCAAAAAATATTGAAAAAAAAAAAGAAAGAAAATCAAAGGCAAAGGCAGAATAAAGTGACAAGGTCAGAGCCCACACGGGCGATTCATAATGAAATCCTGAAGGTTGAACCCGGTCAGTTTGAAAAGAGATATCACCCTCAAGGCGAACCAACAGCAAAGTTCTCAGCGGAAATGGGGCCGGGATCAAGCAATTGAGATGATCAAGGCCACAAAACCCACCACCGTTTCAAACTAACAAATTGTTCTTTGTTGAAAACAGGTTTAATTCAAAGCAACCGTGCAAGAAGCAGGTGCATCCAAAAAGAGATGAAAGCGCAAGCGCTGAAACAGCTTTGCAGCAGGAAAACGACCAAAAGGAAGTTTCCCTCCCAAGTCTTTCATGTGTTTTGCTAAATAAAAGGAAAACATAAAAGAAGAACCAAAAGAAGAAGGAAGAAGAAAAGAAATAAAAAATGAAAATCCCAAAAGAAAAACAAATCATGGTAGCGTAGGATTCCCTTTCTTCCAAAAATCCCCGGAATAAAAATCGAGATCTCCCGCACACCGTGGAGCTTTTTCTTTCCAAATCCCGGATAAAAATCGAGGATCTCCCGCACAAAAACCGTGGAGCGTTTCTTTCCAAATCCCGGAACAAAAACCGAGGATCTCCCGGCACAAAAAACCGTGGAGCTTTTTCTTTCCAAATACCCGGAACAAAAACCGAGGATCTCCCGCAAAAACCGTGGAGCTTTTTCTTTCCAAAATCCCGAAACAAAAAACCGAGGATCTCCGGCACAAAAACCGTGGAGCTTTTTCTTTCCAAAATCCCGGAACAAAATCCGAGGATCTCCCGGCCAAAAACCGTGGAGCTTTTTTTCCAAAATCCCGGAACAAAAACCGAGGATCTCCCGGCACAAAAACCGTGGAGCTTTTTTTCTTTCCCAAATCCCGAACAAAAACCGAGGATCTCCCGGCACAAAAGCCGTGGAGCTTTTTCTTTCCCAAATCCCGGAAAAAAACCGAGGATCTCCCGGCACGAAAACCGTGGAGTCGTTTTTTTCCAAATCCCGGAACAAAACCGAGGATCACCCGGCACAAAAACCGTGAGCTTTTTCTTTCCAAATCCCCGGAACAAAAACCGAGGATCTCCCGGCACAAAAACAGGGAGCTTTTTCTTTCCAAATCCCGGAACAAAAACCGAGGATCTCCCGGCAAAAAACCGTGGAGCTTTTTCTTTTCAAATCCCGGCAAAAAATAAAAACCGAGGATCTCTCGGCCAAAAAACCGAGGAGCCTTTTCTTTCCAAATCCCGGCCAAAAAACCGAGGATCTCCTGGCCGAAAAACCGAGGAGCCTTTTCTTTCCAAATCCCGGCCAAAAAATCGAGGATCTCCCGGCCAAAAAAGCCGAGGAGCTTTTTCTTTCCAAATCCCGGCCAAAAACCGAGGGTCTCCCAGCCAAAAAACCGAGGAGCCTTTTCTTTCCAAATCCCGGCCAAAAAACCGAGGAGCTTTTTCTTTCCTAATCCCGGCCAAAAAACCGAGGAGCTTTTTCTTTCCAAATCCTGGTCAAAAACCGAGGATCTCCCTACACAATCCTGATTTGATCGCTTAGATATGTGCCACAACTAACTCACGAAATTTTCCTAGTGAAAACTGGGGCAGAAAAATTTCGTTTGTTTGTTTGTTTTGGTATCTTACGCAGGTCGATCTGAAAACACAGGGTGCGAGATGACCAATGGAATGAGTCTCAATCCAGAATAAAGAAAATATGAAAAAGAACAAAAAGAAGTGAATTCAAAATGCTAAAGTGAACAGAGATGCGGATTGCTCAAAACTTGATTGAAGCCACAAGTTCCGCCGATCCTGTCTTGACCAAATGCTGAAGAAAGAACTGACACCTACAGCTTGCGAGCATCAAGATTCAGATCGGAGTCCACAACAAAAATCAGCTAAGACTCAAGATCAAGCTTCAAGAGATTTATAGATAGGAATCTTGTAACTCGTAGTTGATAGGCATAGCTAGCTTAGCTTTGATTTTCCTTTTGGTGTAATAAGGAGCTCAGCAAGTAGTAGCAACAACAGCAGCAGTGAAATCACAGCTTCCCGGTAGTCCCAGCTACCAAAACTTCTAGAACTACACTGACCTGATTCCTTTATAGCCAAGGATATGTAGGCAACCTCTGAAGCAAGGTTCGGTCAGACTCTTTCAAAAATGCTTCTCATGGAGTTTCAAACGGGCAAAAATCCCTCATATTGCTCACTTTATCTTTGCCCGAAAACTCTTCATGTTTCCGAGCAAAGAGGGGCAGCTGTAAGCACGTGATTTTTGCCCTATACGAAATACTCCTATAAAATCCCAAGAAAATTAGATTTTTTGTTAATTATCGGTCATTTTAGGATTTTTTGTAGAATTTTTAATTGTTTGCATTTTGTGCATGTTTAATTTTTACTTTAAATCATGGAAAAATACCCAAAAATATCATGCATTGCATTTAGGCTTTATCTTTACATTTTTAGGATTAATTAGTAACTATTTGTTTTATAAAAATCACAAAAAAATACTTCATTTTTACACTTTTCCTTTTATTGATTTTTTTTTCTTTTAATTTAGGATTAAGTAGTTTTTATAATTTTATAATTAGCTACTTAGTTTAATTTCACACTTTTGGATAATTTAGGATTTTTAAGTTGTAGGATTTTAAAAGAAAAGGAAAATTAGAAAAATAAAAGAAAGAATTGAAAAAAGGTTTGTCTTGTGAAATTGGGCCAACTCTCACCCAACCCAAATCTGATCCAAGACTTCTCTTGACCCAAGCCCAAACCACCCATGACCCGACCCGGTTTGATCCAAGCCCCTCTTTAATTAAAACCTAGCTATACCTTACCCATCAGATTGGGGACCCCTAGACACACACAGAGGAAAACGAAGGATCTGGGGAAGCCATCTTCTTCACAACATCAGAAGAGAAGGCCATTCCTAAAAATACAGCGCCATTTCTGACTTCTTCTTCCCGATCGAGTAGCAGACCATCTCCCTCTTCCTCTCGGTTTCCTCCTCTTCTCATCTCACTCACCTCTTTCATTCATGGATGCACGCACACATCTTGACACACACACGGGAAAACTCACGAAATAGATGAAGAATTTCTGGTTTCAGACGGTCAAATCTCACATCTGGAAAAGAAAGTTGTTTAGATTATTTGTCACGAAGATTGGGATTTTGGGTGTCTGAGTGCGATTTTAATGTCTGAAACGGAAGTTGCGTGTGTTGACTCTGCTGTTGTTGAGCTCCAATCTACTGATTTCCAGCGTGTATTTCCTAATTTGAACCTTGAGCAGTGAGGTAAGTTCCCCGTAAAGTTGCTCTCGGATCTGTTGCGGTTATGGAATGTTAATTTCCATTTGTTTGCTCTTATCCTCTGTCAACTGGAATGAGAATAGCATGAACTATTTTGCTTGTTGGAAATATTATTTATGTTAGTATCTCCTATGCTTTAAATTTAAATCTGCTTGGTTTATAGTTGAATAGAGGTGTTGTATATAATTCTGACAATTTAAACTTCTGCATGAATACCATGGTTATAAAAAATGGTTGTTTCTCAATTGTTAATAAACATCACTGTTATACATGTTACTCTTATAAATGAGTTCTGAGGTTATTCTTTGATGTTTTCGGGCTTTGTCAGTTTGATTAGTTTGATACTTTGATTTAATGTTTAGACACTGTTATGAATCTCTGCCAATCTTGGTTGAACCATATTCATCAATTGATGAAGTCGTGATAAGCTTAATGGTTGTATTCTTCAATATTCTTTCATGAAGTGTTGAACGAGTAATTCATATGAGATCTTAATGGACATTCCAAGTTTCTCAATGCAAACCAATTGTTGTCTTGAAGCCAATGTTGCTTCTCTGCGTCGTAGGCTAGAAATTTGTTTATTTCTATGAATGTTTAGTATTAGCAGCCTTGAATTTTGGAACTAGTCAACATGTGAGGTGTTTTGGTCTTATTTCTACACCATAAATAGGAATTGATATACTCAACTCAAGAACAGAATGAGGCCATGTATTCTGCTATTGACGAAGCAGCACCCCTCTCTCACGCTTGACTAGCACTCTAATGGTTATTCATTATCTGCCACATTTCTCACACTACGTGCTTCTTCTTTCTTGGTCCATATCCATCTCCAAAATCCCGGGGTGCATTTCATGTAACCCGATCATAACAACTTCGAATAATAAAGTCCTTTGGACTTAGAACTCGGGACATGTCATTTAGCGAATTTTCATGGCCCCCGCAAAGTTAACAACGCGTTAGTTGCTTTAGGCGCGTCATTAATAATTTTACCTTCTTAAACTCGGGTGTGCATTTCATGTGACCCAAATCCAAATCCTAAAACGTTGAATAAAAGGTGTTGAGGATCCGGGTGCATTTCATGTGACGTGATCCAAAAGCACGCTCTTAAACGGCGTTCACTTTCGTAAAAAATAATTAAAGCGGTAAATAATCTCAAAAATTGCATTATAGGTGGGAATGTGTATAAAACCAGATGTTTAGCCATTTATAATAATTTAAGCGACCGTGCTAGAACCACGGGATCCGGGGGTGCCTAACACCTTCCCTCGGGTCAACAGAATTCCTTACACAGAATTTCTGGTTCGCAGACTCCAATTGGGAAGTCGAAATTTTCCTCGATTTGGGATTTAAGTTAAACCGGTGACTTGGGACACCAAAAGCTAATCCTATCCCAAGTGGCGACTCTGAAAAATAAATAAATAATCCCATTTCGAATAATGTCACTTTAAATGGAAAAACTCCCTTATACATTTATCCTTCGGGGTAGGTGTGGTAAAAAGGAGGTGTGACACGAGCTTCCAAATCCGATCTTCACCATTCAAATCCTAGACCAAGATGTTACGAACACTCGGTCAAAATTTCAACCCGATCCAACGGTTAATGAATCAAAAAATATGATTTGAAGTTGGTTGGTCGGAATAAAAATCTGCAGCAAAACAAATATTTTTCTTCTCTCTTCTCTCTTGATGAAAGCTCTCTCTAAACCACTCGTATGTGCTTAAGTCTTTCAAAGACTTGTATCAATGAGCATAGAATAATTCTCCAAGGTTGTCCTATTTATAGATCATGAGTGGTGCTTTCTCTTAAAGCCAAAACCCACTCAAAATAGGAATAAACACCGAATCCAATTCCGAATAGGAATGGAAACCAAAAGAGAATAGGATTAGGCCATTGGGCCTTTTGCTGAAAAACATCGGCATGAGCCCAACAAACTCTCCCTCCAGCCAAGGGGCCAAATGTGTCTTCAAGTATAGGAACTATTGACAGGCTTCATTCCTGCCAATTTTCTGCAAAATTCATGTTTATCGGCAGCCACCGCCTTTGTCAGCATATCCGAAGGATTTTTATCAGTGTGTATCTTCTCAACCTCAAATAATTTCTCTTCCACGACCATTCTTATCAAATGGTACTTTCTATTTATATGTTTGGTCTTAGAATGAAAAGTGGAGTGCTTGGTGAGACGGATAGCACTCTGATTATCACAAAATAAGATGTACCTTGGCTGCTCAAAGCCAAGATCATTAATAAACTCCTTCATCCATAATAGTTCTTTGGCATCTTTTGTGACAGCAATATATTCTCCTTCTGTGGTGGATAGACCTATGCACTTCTGTAGTCTAGATTGCCAAGAAACAGCTCCCCCTGCAAAAGTGATCAAATAACCGGAAGTCGATCTTGAATTATCAAGATTGCCTCCTAAATCAGAGTCTGTGTAACAAACAAGTTCAGGCTTGCCATTGCCAAAGCACAGCTTCAAATCTGCAGTACCTTTCAAATACCTTAATATCCATTTTACTGCATCCTAATGTTCTTTTCCAGGATTGGAAAGGAATCTACTAATAGTACCAACAGCATGTGCAATATCTGGTCTAGTGCAAACCATAGCATACATCAAGCTACCAACGGCAGAAGAGTAAGGAATACGAGACATCTCCTTTTTCTCTTCATCAGTAGATGGACTCTGATTAATACTCAATTTGAAATGTTTAGCAAGAGGAGTACTAACCACTTTTGCATCTGTCATGTTAAACCTCTTGAGTACCTTCTTAATGTATTGCTTTTGGGACATAAATAACTCTTTTCTGTCTCTATGTCGGTGGATTTGAATGCCCAAGATTTTCTTTGTTAGCCCCAAGTCCTTCATCGCAAACGATTTGCTCAACTGGTTCTTAAGGACTGCGATTTTGGATTTATTCTTGCCAACAATAAGCATGTCATCCACATAAAGCAATAAAATAATAAAATTATCATCAGAGAACTTCTGGAAGAATACACAGTGGTCTGAAGAAGTTTTCTTGTACCCTTGTTCTTCTACGACAGATTCAAACTTCAAATACCATTGCCTTGGAGCTTGTTTCAATCCATACAGGCTCTTTTTCAGTTTGCACACATAATTTTCTTTTCCCTTAGTTATAAAACCCTCAGGTTTCTCCATATAAATCTCCTCATCTAAATCACCATGAAGAAAAGTAGTCTTGACATCCATATGTTCAACCTCTAAATCTAGACTTGAGGCTAAGCCTAGAACCACACGAATAGAAGACATCTTCACAACAGGGGAGAAAATTTCATCAAAGTCAACTCCCTTCTTCTGGCCAAAACCTTTAACAACTAACCTCGCCTTGTATCTAGGCGCAGTGGTATGATTATCTTGCTTTATTCTGAATATCCATTTGTTATATAAAGCTCTCTTACCTTTCGGCAATTTAACTAACTCATATGTGTCATTCTCATGGAGTGACTTCATCTCATCTTCCATCGCTTCGATCCAATGATCTTTGTGATTATCTTGCATGGCTTCATCATAATTCTCAGGTTCTCCCATGTCAGTCAAAAGTACATACTCATCAGGAGGATAGCGCATGGATTTTTGCTTCTCCCTTGTAGATCTTCTAAGAGAGGTTTAAGGAGCATTCGAAGTAGTTACCTGTGCAGGAATTGGTTGCTGATCAACCACAACTTCATCAACTGGAGCATCCATAACATCTATACCATGATGATCATTTTGATCTTGATCACTATCTCCATCATTGTCTTGGGTTCCTTCATTTGCAATAGGTGCCTTAGCAATTGAAACTGGATCAATATCAACTAAGCTCTCATTACTCTGAGAATCTATCTTCTCAGCTTTGTCAATATCTTCAATAGTTTGGTCTTCAAAGAATATTGCATCACGACTTCTAATAAGTTTATTGTCAACTGGATCATAAAAATGATACCTAAACTCATCTTGACCATAACCGATAAAGATGCACTGCTTAGTTTTGACATCCAGTTTCGATCTCTCATTTTTAGGAATAGGCACACAAGATTTACACCCAAAAACTCTCAGGTGATCATAAGAAACATCTTTGGCAAACCAAACTCTGTCTGGGACATCACCATCCAAAGCAATAGCAGGAGACAAATTGATAACATAGGCAACAGTGTTAAGTGCTTCCGCCCAAAAATAAATTGGGCTTTCTTGAGGGAGGATGACTATGAAAGGAAACCCTTTTCTGTTTGCCAGCTAAACAGTGGATACACCTTTTCAGCTTTGCTTGTTTCAATCCAGAAAGCAAACTTTTCTTAGCCAAACACGTAATCCCCCTATCGCTCATATGACTCAATCTTCTGTGCCACAATTCTGATAAAGTATCACCTTCCACCATATTTATTGAGTCATTAAGAATAGAGCCCTGTGTCACATATAAATAACCAGACTTGACTCCGCGAGCCACTACTAACGAGCCCTTAGTGAGCTTCCATTGGCCATTAAAGAGGGCATTATGGTAACCTTCATCGTCTAATCTTCCTGCGGAGATCAAATTGAAAGGAAAGTCTGGAGCATGCTTGACATCTTGAAGAACTAACGTTGAACCATTATTAGTTTTCAAACAAACTGTGCCAACACCAAACACCTTAACTTCACTGGCATTGCCCATCTTTAACACTCCAGAATCAACAGCCGTATAAGATGAGAAAAAATCTTTTCTTGGTGTGACATGTGAGGTAGCTCCAGAATCTACTATCCAGCTAGTCTCGTGGGATACCAAATTGATGACGTTTTCATCATAAACAAAAAAAAGGTCATCTCAAACAATAGCAACAACATTGTTCTCGTTATTTTCAACTTTCTTTCCTTCTCTAGTGTCTTGATTCAACTTGCGGCAAAACCTTTTGATGTATCCTTTCTTGCCACAGTGGTTGCATGTAATATTATAGTATTTGGACCTTGACTTACTTCTACTTTTACCTCTATTCCTTGAGCCTCTTGTTCTATCTCTCCCCCGGTCTTCTGTAACCAAGATATCTGCTTGTGAGGACGAACCCTGAGATTTTCTCCTTACTTCCTCGTTCAACACACCACTCTTCGCATATTCCATGGTCACCTTACCTCTAGGAGCTGATTTTCCAAAGAAACACGAAGAGTTTCCCTAGAGTCTGGCAGATTATTAAGAAGCCAAAATCCTTGTATCTCATCATCAAAATTAACTCTCATTCCAGATAGCTGATCAAGGACGCCCTGAAAATCATTTATGTGATCAAGGATAGGGCTGCTGTAATGGCCCGAATTTTCGTTCCAAGAATTAGCATTCCGTTCAGCGGCTTAAGACCTCGAGAAGGTTCGTAATATGCATCATGACCCGCATGTGTGGTCGAGTTTGGTTTTCGTAAGATTCAGAGTTAAATTTAAAGAAAAACAACAAAAGCTTATTTTGAAGCTCAAATGGAAAGAGTTGACCGGAGAGTTGACTTTTGAGCAAACGACCCCAAAATAGAATTTTAATGATGTCAATAGCTTCGTATGGTAATCTCGGACTTAGGCGTGTGACCGAATTTGGATTTGGAAGTCCATAAGACAATTCGGCACATTTTGGCGAAGTAAGAAAGTTGACATGTTCTAATTATATGATTTTATATGTGAAAGAGGTCTATTACCATGATGGATACCAATTGGATATGATAGAAAGTGTACGAGGCGTACTATAAGATATATGGGGTCTAAAGAAAGTCCTAAGTCTAAGCCAAGTTGAATAATTCATAATAGACTAAAGTTGCAAATGAGTACGCACAAGACCTCAATTTGGACGATCATATATAAATATGTATAAGGTTTTATGTGATGAACAACCTATCAATGAAAGATCTTCAAGTCTAGTTTCTAACGCTTCAAACCGTTCATCATTTGGACACTCCTTCCAGAAGTTATGGCCAAATTACCAAAAGCAGTGCAGAATATTACACTATCGCGCCACACCATGCGCCGCCCCACGCGGCGCGGCTGTACAAAAATGGGTTTTTCTGACCCGACCCCTATTTCATATAACTCGTAGGATTCATATGTTTGGGTATTTTCTGGTGTTTTAGAGAGAGGGGAGAGCGTTTTTAGAGAGAGAAAGAAGCATAAGTGTTTTGGTTCATCAAAATCTTGTCCAAACCTTGAAATCCCTCAAGTTCTTCATCAAGGAGGTAAGAATTTCTTTTCCCCCAATTCTTCAATTTCGAAATCTAACTAGAAATGGGTAATTAGTAAGATGATTCATGGATGTTTGAGTATTAGTTATACATGCTTGTAACAATAAGGTTATGGGAAGATTGTTGAGTTCAAATAGGTAAAGGTTGGGTTAAAAATGGTAGAAATCTTCAAAACTTTAATTGAGGATTTGAAAGGCAATTCGATGTCGGAATTTGATAATTTTTGTATGGTTGAACTCGTATCGGAACGAGTATTCGGATTTTGAACGTTATAGAGCATTGGCTCAAGTTGAGAATTGAATTGTTGAACATTGTAGAGCATTGGCTCAAGTTGTGATTAAGTTACCTAATTGCATAATTTACCTCTATTTGCTCCACACAATGTTGTTAGCCTTCCTCTAATTCTTACCTGTTACTTGGCCTTATTTGCTTTAATTGAAGCGATTGTTCTTCTTATCGTTTTGTTATCTCTAAATTGTGAATTTCTCTATGACCCCGTGTAAATATGCTAGGTGTCCAAATTGTTGTGGTTGTCGATGTAGTTATCACGTGCCTGTTATGTCTTGGTGTTTTGCTAAAGTTATTGCGCTTCTTGGCTTTTCCTATGATTCTCTTGTTGCCGTGCATTCATACTCTTGGTGTAGAATTTCCTTGTGATTTGGGTTGTTGGATGGTTTTGAATATTCTTCGTGTTGTTGCTGTTTGTTTATATTTGGGACTACCGGTTAGATTCCCGGGAGATCCCCCTGCACATTTACATTTGGGACTACGGGTTAGATTCCCGGGAGATCCCCATGCACATTTATATTTGGGACTACGGGTTAGATTCCCGGGAGATCCCCTGCACAGTTATATGGAACTACGGGAATGCACCCGGTAGATTCTCCCAGTACTGGGTATTTACATTTGGGACTACGGATCGGGATTCCGGTAGATCACCGCGCATTTATGAGTTGGACTACGGGACTGCACCCGGGAGATCCACTGGATATTTATATTTGGGGACTACAGGACGGTATCCTGGGAGATCCCCGGTTGTTATCTCTATGCTGAGCTGTACTCCTTACATGATTATTTTGTCCTGTTGTAATTGTTGTTATCAATTCAAGTGTCTTAATGGCTTAGATTCCTTTACGGTTGTGATCCCTTGTGTTGGAACCCATAGTGTTTACAATACCTCGCCTTATTTATATATATATTTCAATGCTTCAATTTCAACAATTGTTACATTTTTAACTCAAATGATTTCTAAAAATAACTTCATCTTTTCTTGTTGATTTCCTAATTGAGTTGGAAGCAGTACTCTACTTTATGTTAAGTGAATGAGGCTCCTTGAATATATTCTTAATTGTATTGGGTATGGAAACTATGAACTGAGTAATATGAGAATATTGTTGTGCAATGTGAGACAAAAATATGTGTGCACAAGGTGTCGGGGAAAATATTATGGTTTTATTTAATGGCACGTGAGTTGTCCGTGCGATTGTGATATAAATAAGGGCACTAGGTGCCGTGAAAATGTGAAAGTGGGCTGAGAGCTATATTATTTATGATTTTGAAATGAAGCATCACAAGGTGACCTTTACTCGAAAGGAAATATATTCGAAATATATTTATTGAAAAGCATATTGACTTAGAGATTATTACTTGAAGGGTTTATAGGCGAAAGATTTATATTTGAAGGACTTGATTAATTGATTGGACTTGTATTTATTATGTGTTGAGAAATATTTATGATGTTCTTGTTGCCTGCTATTTATATCACTTGTTAATCATTGTTGACACCATTATTATCTGCTTCCTATTATTTTGTACGCTATATTGCACAGGTTTATTTGGTACTCTAGTCCTAGCCTCATCACTACTTCGCCGAGGTTAGGATAGGCACTTACCAGCACATGGGGTCGGTTGTGCTGATATTACACTCTGCACTCTTTTGTGCAGATCCAGATATTGTTCGCTAGTAGCTGTGCGGATTCTTGCCGAGGAGACTCAAGGTAGCCCTGTTGCTGCGTTCGCAGGATTCGGAGTCACCTTCTTATTTTATATTCTCACTACTGTACTTATTCATTACGGTTGTGTTTGGAAATGGTAGCGAAAAACTCTATAGAGCTTATGACTTGTACTACCGGGTTTTGGGAAGATGTTCATTGTATAAGAATTCTATTTCAGAAGAATTTTAGATGTTATTATTCATGGTTGTTATTCTGCAATTATTAGGCTTACCTAGTCCTTAAGACTAGGTGCCATCACGAAACCCAACGAAGGGGAAATTGGGTCGTGACAGCTGTCTTCCTTGTATTTAAAAGTCATCAATTGCTTTAGTAGAAACAATTTATTGTTCCCGGTTTTTGAACCATAAAGAGTCTCTAGCTTTTCCCACAATGATCTCGCATGTATCTCGTTCACAATACGGTTGCGAACATTATCTTCAACCCATTGCCGTATATATTCACATACTTGTTGGTGCTCGAAATCCCAATCTTCATCGGATATACTCTCGGGTTTATGAGCTGAAAAAATGGGTAGATGCATCTTCTTCACGAATAACAAGTCTTTCATCTTGCTTCTTCAAACATTATAATTTCTCCCATTTAAACATACCATCTTGATCATATTCGCCTCCATTCCGTAATAACCCAGATAAATAACCAAGGCTCTGATACCACTGTTATGTTGAGGAAGAGGCAAACCCGAAAACAAAGAAGATAAAGAACACCAAATTTTAACGTGAAAACCCCTTCAAATCGAAGGTAAAAATCACGGGATCACAAAGATCCAAAAAGCTCCACTATAATAATAAGAGGGTTACAAAAGTTCTCCAAATTGGCTACACAACAAGGTCCAAACACGTAGCAACAATAGCAATAACTAATCAATTGAAGAAAGAGTATAATCCACAAAAATGAAGCTGTTGTTCGAGGCTCGAAATCAGATGCTACAAGACTCCAAATTTGATCTTCACCGTTCAAATCCAAGACCACGATGTTACAAACACTCGGTCAAAATTTTAGCCCGATCCAACGGTTAACGAATCAAAAAACGTAATTTGAAGTTGACTGGTCGGAATAAAAATCTGCAGCAAAATAAATATTTTTCTTCTCTCTTCTCTCTTGATGAAAGCTCTCTCTAAACCACTCTAATGTGCTTAAGTCTTTCAAAGACTTGTATCAATGAGCATAGAATAATTCTCCAAGGTGTCCTATTATAGATCATGAGTGTTGCTTTCTCTTAAAGCCAAAACCCACTCAAAATAGGAATAAACACCGAATCCAATTCCGAATAGGAATGGAAACCAAAAGAGAATAGGATTAGGCCATTGGGTCTTTGGCTGGACAACATGGGCATGAGCCCAACACGTGAGACGTTTCGTGCACCAGACTGGCGTTTTAATTATAAGTGACGAAATTTTTTCCAATTTATTTCGTATTTTTTGAATTTTGCAAACAATTGGCTAATAAACCATCATTAATTTATTTATTTTTCCTGCGTAGGTTTTTTTTTTTTCTTTTTTTGGTGGGGGTGGGGGTGGGGGGTTGTTTGGAGAGGGGGAGTTAAATAGCTCCATGAAAATATTGTCCTCGTCATGTCTCAACGTTATAATTTTCTATTTTATTTCCATCCCTATTCCTCTCTTCTTTTCACCGAACAATTAAAACTTCACAATAATTATAATATTTCGTTTTTTTTTCAAAGCAGAAATATCAATCGACTAAATTTCTTAAGACCCTGAAAGATTTACGTTAAGTGCACGCAATTGTTTCTTAGGTAAAGTGATAGAGCCACCTTTATCTACGGGGTATCAATCTCTGTTTTAAAAGGCAGAATTAAGACTCGTCGGAGCACTCGTAAAATATCCCTGGGCTTATATGTGGGGCTTAGTTCCGTGAGACTTATGCCTTGGTCATCGGGGCTTAAGCCCCAAACACGCCCAGCGTATTGGGCTCACCTGATAGAACTTTATTCAATTGTGTGTAACTAAACTTGTAAATTCTCAAATTTCTTTAATAAATCGATGACTACAAAATTACTTTTTTCTTAATCATAATTTATTAGGTTGAGAGTATTTTATGTCATAATTAAAGTAAAAATTATTGCATGTTATCCACTAAGACTGTTGTGATAGTTAATTTTAATAAATAATTCATTTAAAAAGTATATATTTATTAACTTTTGTTATGTCTTTACTATATAATAGTCCATAATTTTTTTAATTATTTTTCTAAATATTATTTTTTCGCGTTTACGAGATACAATACTTATTAATTTAATAGCTCAGTATTAACTAGTAACTATTTACAAATAATTAGTTATCATGGTATTGTATGGTGAATTATGCGTCACTTTATTATATTATTGAAACTTAAAAATAAATGATGCTAGAGAATCATATTTAAATTGAGAATTATGTCTTTATATAAATTCTCTTTTAAATAGAAAGCATATTAAATAAAAGGAGTATTTTAAGAAAAATATCAAATTATAATATCGAAATTTCTTCAAAAATCACTACTCCTTAAGAAGATACATATAAGATTTCTTATCGAATACATTACTTTTGATGTTTGAATTGTAACGACGTTGAAGCTAATTTGCATATTATGATATATGTCATACTTTTTGCATTATTCATAGTTGAATTATAATTTATAAATATTTTAAATAGATTATTTGTTTTAATTTTGTGGTGTTAATGTAATTTTTATAATTATTTTATTTTATACTATCATAAAATTCTTGAAATTAGTAAAATTTAAAGATCGGTGGGACTTACGCCTCGCCTCTTTGGAGATAAAACACCTCGCCTCACGCCCCCCGCCTTGTAAAACATTGGTATCAATTGACAACCCTTTACCGTAATATTACATTATGTAATTAAATAATTATTTTATTTTATGTATATATATTATATGGTGAATCTCCTTGAATTCTTTAATTGTGTTTACTTCTTTAAACTTTGATTTTCTTCGGTAAAAATTCTGGCTCCGACACAGAGTATAGCATGCATACTAATTTATTTTCCTATAAATAACAAGAAAATAATGTGAAAGAATAATGGAAAGCCTTCTATGCTTTTGTTAATAAGGGCTCGCATATTTTATTTTATTTTGTGAACCATAAAATTGTTGGAAGAAATCAAATATAGATTATTCTCTCTATTTTTATCAAAGAGGGAAAGGATGGGAATTTTAACTATCAGGAATTGCTTTCTTAAGCATTAAATGATGGAGTTTGAATTGAGTGGTCATTCCTTACTTATCTTAAAAACAGATAAGATATACAAAATTTGAAATGAGAGGAAGTCTTCATTTCTATCTGTCGTTTATGTTATAAATTCTTATCTTTCATGTTTCAAAATTACAATAAAGTGAAGCACTTTTTTCTTTTCTGTCTTTTCTTTTTGGATGTACAAATATAGGATCTAGGGCAGGTTATGCAAGTTAATCAATTTAATTTTTTCGAATCAAATTTTATATATATATA
>NW_017678787.1:17749-19899 GCF_001879085.1 Nicotiana attenuata
TTATATATATATATATATATATATATATATATATATATATTGAGAAAGTCGAAAATATATACGTCTATTTATTTAAAATTTACTGATTCTAAATCCTGGATCAACTTTTAGGGTAGGGTTGCCTTTTCAACATGATGTCACCTCCAAGATTCAATCATAGAAGATGTTTCTTGTTATGTGGTTCAACAAAAAGACACTACGTGTCAATAATGCTAATAATATACTCTTTCTGACAAATTTATCTCAACCTATTTTCTTTTTAACTTGTTTTAAAAAAAAACCTTTTTAAAATTAAATTAATTTATCTTAAACTTTCTAATTTACCCTTATAATGACAAACTTTTATAGTTATACAAATATTATAATATATTAAGTTTACAAGTTTTAAAAGTATTCCTTCTTAGATTATGGGTCCAATCAAGCAAGTTTACATAAAATATAATAGAAAGAGTAATTAATATAGTTTTGAAGAATTTCACAGCATGGGCAGAGAAGAAATTTTGGGAAGAAAAAATAATAAATAAATAAAGCGGTTGGTTTGTTAAATATAGCATCTTCGAGCTCACATCACATGGCTGACTGATTTCAAGTATATCACTAAAAGATTCCATAATAATTCAAGCTCAGCAAAATAGCTACCCAAGATAAGATTAGGTCATATATGTGTTTTTAACACTTCTCATATTTTTTAATTTAAAGATTGTCCATATACTGTTGCATTAATCTGGGGATTTTCTTTAAATAATAACTTTTCTTATAAACTATTTAAAGGTGTAGAAAATGCCAGTATTAATTACAGTGTAGCTAGTATAAATATTTGTATTACGAGGATTTATCATGAATTGGCAAATTTTGCGCTGGCTACTAATTAACCTACCGTAAGCCTTTTCTTGTATTCGGGTTTGGGACCGATAACATGGGCGAGAGACAAACTCGTTTGGGATTGAAGCAACGTTGTTGTTATTGCAGTCAGGGGGATATATATATATATATATATATATATATATATATATATATAATATAAAATGTTAATACCATTTAAAAAAACTACGTAGGCTAATGATCGTAGCAAACAGTATAGAACTATAGATCATGCATGAAACAGCGCAAAGTACATGGTATTCTTGTGGTTGTAAAAGATTGCAAATGAACGAATCCTTTTAAAAAATTTGTCCGCAGTTTAACCTTACAGCTTGTTTGGATGGTTGTTACCTAATGTATTGTATGGTATTGTTACGTTAAATATGATATTTGTTTTAATTGTTACTTAAATTTTATTGTACCGTATCGTTAAATCCGTAGTCACATAACGACAAAATGTGTCACTTTATATAACGACCGATTTGGTGTGGTCGCACCGTTACCTTATCTTTTTTCTCATCCCACCCTTCATTATTATTAAACAATTTTATATCATCATTTACCCTACCTTTTATATAATAATTTTACCCCGTATAATAATTTTTCTTTGTAATATTATAAATTTATTCTTCATATTGTTGGTGCATGATATCATGAAACAGCGTCAAAAGATATAATCTATCCAAATATTATATTCATAAAACAATACAATACAATGCGATACATTATTTAACGATACGTAACAATCATCCAAACAAGGATTCGAATGGATATTCTCATATTCAGTTAGTACATAGTTTTTTGGTATTTCATTAAAGGTTACGTCTATGGGCTGCACAGTTCATGAAATCAAGACTACTGGCAGCTGAAGAGTCTTGTAAACCCATGTGAAGCTGTTATTTTCATCACTTAATTCTCTTGTCCTTTCAAATAATATATTGATGAAAGCTTGTGCTATTTGAATATGACATTTAGAGCTTGTTTGGAAAGCTACCTTCGAAATAGATTTGGGTGTAATTACACAGTTTGACATGTTTGTTTGGCCAAATAATTACTTGGTTAGCTTGAAATTAGGTGTAATTGGAGGGGTGTAATTACACTCGCCAATTCTCAAGGGGGGGGGTGAGAATTGGTGGTAATTACATTGTGTAATTGCAAGGTTGCTTTTTAGTTTATTCCCATTTTGTTTTTATTTTAATTTATTTTATAATAACTTTTTTATTTCTATTATTTTAATTTTTAATTTTATTTTTACTTTTTAATTTCTTTTAAAATTTTAAAATATATTT
>NW_017678788.1:0-709 GCF_001879085.1 Nicotiana attenuata
TTCGTTTCAACTCCGCTGGGGCTATGCGATATGGTGGAATAGAAATGGGCCGAGTGCCCGGCACCAGATCAATGCCAAAATCAATGTCCCTGTCCGGCGGCATACCCGACAGGTCTGCAGGAAACACATCGGGAAACTCCCTCACAACGGGAACCGACTCGATGCTAGGAGTGTCAGCTCCCACATCTCTCACAAACGCCAAATAGGAAAGACACCCCTTTCCAACCATACGCTGGGCCTTCAAGAAAGAAATAACTCTGCTAGGAATATAGTCAGTCACACCACGCCACCCGATCCGCGGTACACCCGGCATAGCCAAATTGACTGTCTTAGCATAACAGTCTAGAATAGCATGACACGGAGATAACCAGTCCATGCCCAGGATAATATCAAAATCTACCATATTCAGTAGCAATAAATCAACTCGGGTCTCCAGACCCCCAAAAGTCACCAAACACGACCAGTATACATGGTCCACAATAATAGTGTCGCCCACCGGGGTAGACACATGAACAGGTAAGGCAAGACACCCTCGGGTCGTACCCAAATGATGAGCAAAGTATGAAGATACATATGAATAGGTAGAACCGGGATGAAATAATACTGAGGCGTCTCTGTGACAGACCAAAATAATACCTGTAATGACAGCGTCTGAAGCAATGGCATCTCTCCTGCCCGGCATCGCGTAGAAACGAGCCTGGCCACCGCC
>NW_017678788.1:5073-5863 GCF_001879085.1 Nicotiana attenuata
CATCCGAAAAGTCACTCAATACCGGAACTGAATCAATGGTGGAAACCTCTGCACTGACATCTATCACGAATGCCCCACTTAGAAAAGCAATCCTTCTCAGCCGTCCGCTGCATCTTTTGAAATATATACCACTCTGCAAGAACATAATCTAATACACCTTGCCGCTCAACCCGTGGCATTTCCGGCCTAGCCCGTAGCACAATAGTCTAGAATAACCCAACACTGAGACAACCAGCCTACAATCCAATATCATATCCAAAATTTGGCATACCAAGCAAAGAAAGATCCACTCGGACCTCTAATTCCCAATAACCGCTAGACGGTGCCGATACACACGATTTACAATAACTGCATAGCCTGAACACGAGAACTCCTAGTCTCCAACTCCATATAGCACACAAATCACTATACCTGATCCCAAATTGCGCCGTACGAATACATATCACACCTCAAGTACCCAATCATCCCACGGAAGGTATTCTAAAGTTTCCCTGTGCCATCAAACAAACTCAGATATCAACAGTCGATCCCAAATGCCGCAACACTACCGAAGTATTATCAGTTTACATCACATTGCCCTTTTACTGGAACATATACCCCCGCCGAATCACTATGGTTGGCAATACCATTTTCCTTAATCATTTGAAGATCGATTCTTTAATCACCTGCAGCTGCCCGTGCTGCTTAAGAATTTAATGACTTTCCATTATGAACAGAATCGTAACCTTACACACATAAATCCCAATCCTCCACCACATATCGCATATACCATACCACACTAGTATAACAT
>NW_017678788.1:7836-19893 GCF_001879085.1 Nicotiana attenuata
GCACGATAAGAATTCCAAGAATGGGAAGTTTTCCTAAAGGTCCTGCAGCCTCTCGAGGATAAATACAGACGTCTCCGTACCGATCCGCGAGACTCTACTAAACCTGCTCATGACTCGTGAGACCTAGTAACCTAGGCTCTGATACCAACTTGTCACGACCCAATTCCCATACCCGGTCGTGATGGCGCCTCTCGTGAAGACAAGGCCAGCCAACTAACCCAAATCCTTTCACTAACAATTATTAAACATAAATGAATAGAAGATACAACTTAATGGCATTAGAAACTGTTAATTACTACCCGACCGGGGTGTCACAAGTCACGAGCATCTAAGGAAACCTTAACACAACTACAGGCCAATAAATATATACAAGTAAAATTTCTGGAAAACAAAAGACAACATCCGGTGCCGCGAACGCTGGCGGTTACCTTGCTCAGCTACAATAACAATACCTTCAATCCGCTAATAACCCGCTACCGGGTGAATGATACCTGCAACTGCACGCGAGGTGCAGGGAGTAAAGTGAGTACCTCCAACTCAGTGGTAATAGACATATATAATGGCTGAAAGTAAGAAATCTCGAAAATACCACAATGTAAAGCTAAAACTAACAATTTAGCATAATTAACGGTGAAATGGCAACAAAACAGAATCAAATAAATCAGATAACATCAAAGCATGAATACAATGCAATGCACATGACCGCTGCGGCGTGCAACCCGATCCATTTGGGTACCCGCGCTCACTGTGGGGGTTCAGACTCCGGAGGGGCTCCTACAGCCCAAGCGCAATATCATCGTAGCATTCGCTGCGGCGTGCATCCCGATCCACACTCAGTCCAGATATATATATATATATATATGCATGCAAGCCACTCGGGCACAGTCAAATTGTTCATTTTTAGTTTCAATTATTAGGAATTATAGAGCTAAGTGTTTAAACCTTTATTTATTTACTAAACATTTCGAGGCAGTGTCTAACTCAGGACTGATATCATGAAATATGCTAAGGAACATGGAAGCAGTGATAAGGATCCCTGAAGGATGCAAATGATAGGCACAAAGCCCAAACATATTCATAAAATCCAAGTAGGATGATTATCAAACAATTTCTAGTCAAGAACACAATACGAACATCAATCGGAACGGACTAGGTCACAATCCCCAGTCACAATCGACCCCGCACTCGTCATAGAGTACGTGTCTCGCCTCAATATAGCATCACAATGTGATATCCCGGGGTTTCAAACCCTCAGGTCATCATCTACATCTATTACTCACCTCAAGCCGGCCACAAGTCTAGCTCGCTATGCCTTTGCCTTTCGAATCAACCTCTTCGCGCGACGAATCTGGCCAAAACCACAACGAATACGTTACAATGTGCCAAAGAAACATAACCCAATCGAAAAGACTCGAAAAATATCAAAAATCGCGAAATTAGCAAAACCCGAGCCCCGGGCCCACTTCTCGAAATCCAGAAAACTTTACATCAAAACGATCCTTGCCTCGCCACGAGTCTATACATATCAAACTCACAAGAATCGGAGTCCATTTGACCCCTCAAATCATCAATTTAAGCTCTCTTAAGTTTCAAGCCCTAACCTCCATTTTTAGCATTTAATCCCTTAAATTTCAGTGTTCAATCCATGATTTTACACTATATAAACACAATCCGAGTCCAATAGTTCATACCTGATGAAGCCCCTTCGAATTCTCTTCAAAATCGCCCAAGAAACCGCCTAAGCCGAAGTCCAAAATATTTCTCTTCTCTTTCCAATTCGTGAACCACTGTTCACTTAAACCCAGACCGTTTTTCCGCTTCTGCGGTTAATATGCCGCACCTGCGGTCACCGCGTATGCGACCAAACGATCGCTTCTGCGATCTCACTTAAATTCCTCCGGACCGCTTATGCGGTCTAGAACCGCTTCTGCGGTCGCCGCATTTGCGGATCCACGTCCGCTTCTGCGGAAAACCCTGGTCCCTCAAGGACCGCTTCTGCGACCAATACGCTGCATCTGCGGAACCGCTTATGCGGTCCCTTTTCCGCAGATGCGGAAATGACAGAACCAGCAAATTTCAAACATGCAACAAACTCCGAATTCTCCGTTTAACCACCCGAATTCACCCCGAGGCCCCCGGGACCTCAACCAAAGGCACATACATGATCTATTACCTTATTCAAACTCGCTCGAACCATCAAAACACTATCGTCAACATCAAAATCCTCAATTATCCTCAAATCAAAGCCTAAGTTTCTTAAAAACTTCTGAATTGCACATTCGATCAAAAACCCGACCTAACCACCTCCGAATGGCCTGAAACTTTGCACACATATCCAAAATCACCTAACGGAGCTACTGCAACTTTCGGAACTCCATTCCGACCCTCGGATCAAAATCTCACCTATCAACCGGAATTCGCCAAAATTCAAACTTCGCCAATTCAGGCCTAATTCCACACCGGACCTGCAAATTCAATTCCAATCGCACTCCTAAGTCACAAATCATCTCCCGAAGCTAACCGAATCACCGGAATTCACATCCGAGCCTTCTAACTAATAAGTCAACGTTCGGTTGACTTTTCCAAACCAAACCTTCCTTAAAGAGACTAAGTGTCTCATTTCCTATCCAAACCAATTCAATTCAACTATAACTCACTCGTTGCTGATAATGAAACATGAAGAAGCAGTAAATGGGGGAAACGAGGCTGTAATACATGAGACGACGGGTCGGGTCGTCACATTCCACTTCTTGATCTTTATGTTTGCAAAATTATTAGTGGTATTGGCTCTTACTAACCTTTTTCTTTATTTTCTCACACTTTATAATCTTAAAAATTTTGTTAGTTGTTCTTTAGTAATTGGGTATATTTTTATACTACACGAAAAATTAATAATAAAAAAATATTATTTGAGTAGAAAAGTAATTCAAATTATAATGATATATTATCGTGGGAATTGTTTTCTCAATTTTAACGTTTTATGCAGTCCGTTTAGCATTACTTTTTTTTATGGTATTGAATATTATAGAGTGGTAATATATTACCAATATGGGGGATTCTTATGAAATTGATTTTATTAAATCATCCTACATATTTTTAATTAGAATTCAAAAGACAAGTTCTATTAATTTTAAAATCTTAAATATTAAAAAAATTTAACATAGAAGTTATTATAGTCCTAAAAAATAAGTTATTACAGCTATGTCCTTTCCTTATGAGTTCTTCTGTTTAATATTTTTGGGCTATTTTATTCCATCANTCGAGGCTCGACACTCTTAAAGTTCTATACTTCTATTTCTCTCCGCTTAAATTCAAACAAAGTACTACTTCTTTGATATATATATTAAGACTATTAGATATTGTAAATCTGAATCAAGTCCTTTTAGCTTGCCTTAGAGTTTCGACGAAGACTCGTGAAGAACTTGAACTTGGTCGAGGCTCGACACTCTTAAAGTTCTATACTTCTATTTCTCTCCGCTTAAATTCAAACAAAGTACTACTTCTTTGTACTATGGATATTATACTTAAAAAAAATTAAAGAAGTGTACAAGAACGGCATATTATACATGAAAAAGAAAACAAAAATTAATGAAGAATTCTAGCCGTAAGAAATAACTGAATAATATGCTAATGGAAAATTGTAGGACCTAAACTGTATATTTTCCATCAAATCCCATATCCATCTCTCTAAAACTCTTTTTTTTATAGATATTCTTTTTTTAACTAAAGTAGGATTCTTATTAGTGCATGGTTGTGATAGGAACGTCCCAAGTATTCCTAATGTAAAAATAAAAAAAATACTAAAAATTATTCTTGATAAAATCTTATTCCTTCACATATTCGGTAAAATGTTATATATATATATATATATATATATGTGAATTTTCAAATGAGGGGCGGATTTATAGGTAAGTATATGGGGCACGTGAACCCATGGTCTCTTTGTCAAATTAGTACATACTTTTTAAAATTGGTCTAATATTATCCGCTTGCACCCATGCTCTAAAGAGGCTAAATGGTGCACTTGATTGAATGTTGAGTTATTTACCTAAAATAGTGTGACGACCCAAAGGGTCATCACCTGTTTTCTCATTCATTCCGTGCTTCCGAGGCCTCGAAAACCTCATTTAGGGTTGCCTCGATTTGCGTGCGCAGTCCGGGCGCGTAGCCGGAAAGCTTAAGTATGAATTCCGTGTGGAAAAAAAATGCTAAATTTTGATATTAATATGAATATATTTGACTTCGGTCAACATTTTGGGTAAACGGACCCAGACCCGTGATTTGACGGTCCCGGAGGGTCCGTAGAAAAATATGGGACTCGGGCGTATGCCCGGAATCGAATTCCGATGTTCCAAGCCCGAGAAATGAATTTTTGAGTAAAATTGTTTTTCTGAAATTATCAAGGAAACTGGAAATGAAATTTGATTAAAAGACTGTGGTATCGGGCCCGTATTTTGGTTCCGGAGCCCAGTACAAGTCTTATATATGGTTTAAGCGCTTTCTTCAAAGTTTGGTTGAAAACGGACGTCGTTTGACATGTTTCGGACTTAAAATGGAGAATTTATGTTTTATGAAAATTTGGAAGAAATTATGAGTTTGGAGGCTTGATTCGTTGTTTTTGATGTTATTTTGGCGATTTGATCGCGCGAGTAAGTCCGTAGGATGTTATTGAGGTTATGTGCATATTTGGTTTGGAGCCCCGAGGGCTCGGGTGAGTTTTGGATAGGTGTCGGATTGCATTTTTCATTTTGGAAAAATGTGGTATCAGCTGATCTGCAGGTTTCGCATTTGCGAAGCCAGAGTTGGCAAATGCGAAGGTCCAGCTATCGCAAATGCGGAGGCTGGTTCGCAAATGCGAAACCAGCCTAGGCAGGCCAAGGTTCGCAAATGCGAAGCCAGGCATCGCAAATGCGATGGTCACTGGTTCGCAAATGCGAGACCCAATTCGCAAATGTGAAGGTCCCTTGGTTAGCCTGAGTTCGCAAATGCGAACAGTAATGTCGCATTTCCCAAGCATGCAGGGTTCGCAATTGCGAACCCAACTTCGCATTTCCCATATCTGCAACCTGCATTTTTCATACTTAGACGAATTTCAAGTCATTTTTCACCCCACTTTCAAAATACAACTCCTTGGGCAATTTTTCAAGAACAAGTTTCTTCCCAAATCATTTGTAAGTCGATTTTTGCTTAACTCTTTCAATCATTAACATCATTTAACATGTTTTCAACTTAAAATCAATGATTTTCATGGGAGAAATTGGGGGTTTTGGGTAGAACCTAGGTTTTTCTAAAATTGGGGGTTTGGACCTCAATTTGAGGTCCGATTTCAAAACAAATTACATATTTGAGTTCGTGGGGGAATGGGTAACCGGGTTTTGGTTCGAACCTCGGGTTTTGACCACGTGGGCCGGGGGCAATTTTGGAATTTTTGGGAAAAACTTTGGGAAATTCATTTTTATGCATTCAAATTGATTCATTTAGTGTTTATTAATGTAATTAAGTAATTTGTGGCTAGATTCGAGCGGATTGGAGGTGGAATTACGGGGTAAAGCCATAGTTGAGGCTTGAGTTGAGTTCAAGGCATCGAGGTAAGTGTTTGAGAATAGGAGTTAAGTCTTATTTGTAACTTGCTAATTGTCAAGTACGATGTATAGGCATGGTGACGAGTATCTATACATTGGTGTCTAGCATGACCGTGAGTCCTTATTTGCGATAGTTTGGTTGTTGTTATGCCTTCCATGCTTAAATGATGACTTCTATATGTTGTAAAGACCTTGTGAAAGAAATTGTGATCTTGAAACTTAGTGGAGTACAAATTGTGAAGGTATATGAGATAAGTAACTCTTTGGAGCATTGGCTCAAGTGATAATGTGAACTATGAGATGAAAGTGAAAGAAAGAAAAGAGTTCATGATTCATTCCCTTGCCGGGTTTTTTAATTGTTGTTTGTGTTCCCTTGTCGGAATTTTCATTATTGTTTAGTTATTCCCTTGCCCTTGTTTGTGATTGTTGATTGGGTGAGGAAGAGTGTTAAAGCACGAAGGGTGATGTCGTGCACTGTTTGTTTATGGTAAGGAAAGAGTGTAAAGCACGAAGGGTGATGCCGTGCATTGTTTGCTTATTATGAGAAAGAGTGTTAAAGCACGAAGGGTGATGTCGTGCCGCATGATGTACCATTCCGTGCCGATTCTATTGATATATGTGAGGAATGAGAGTCAAAGCACGAAGGGTGATGCCGTGCACATGTTATTGCTTGGTGAGGAAGAGAGTAAAAGCACAAAGGGTGATGCCGCGCACTGGTTGAATTCTGTTTCATTACGTACTATTGAGTTGTGCTGTATTCCTTTATTATTGGACGACTCTTATTTGGAATTTATTATACTCCCCACAGCATGTTTCCCCTCCCATATTTTTTATATGTTTTGTATTTCAATTTCGATGTGTGTGTGTGTATATATATATATATATATATATATATATATATATATATATATATATATATATATATATACCATAGATGGATTTCCACAACGGGAGGTTGAAAGCAAAAATGAGTGGATGGTTAGGAAGACCAAGATACACAAAGGATTAGTAATTGAGATTATGTAAGTTANGTTTATGTGGTAGTCTGGTCTAGCCTCGTCACTACTTCGCCGGGGTTAGGCTAGACACTTACCAGCACATGGGGTCGGTTGTGCTGATGCTACACTCTATGCATTTTTTTGCACAGGCCCAGGTTTCGAGCAGCAGCAGTAGCATTAGCACGGGAGCATGCCTTCAGTATCGTGAGACCCGAGGTAGCCTTGCAGGCGTCCGCAGGCCCGGCGTCTCTCTCTTATTCTCCCTTTTACACTGTTGCCTCTTTGTATTCGAGACAAACAGATTATGTGTTCATTCACACCCTTGTATTTAGAAATTCTTAGCAGTTCGTGAGTATTGTGACACCAGTCTTGGGTAGAGGCTTATATTGACTACTCCGTATTTTATTCAGTTTCTATAATTAAGACTTCCGCTATTAATTAGTTTTATTGTTTTATATTGTTGTCATAAATTGTTAAAAAGAATTGTTTATTAATGGAAAAGTAATCAAAATGGCTTGCCCAGCTACTACGAGTAGGCGCCATCACGACCCCCGAGGGTGGGAAATTCGGGTCGTGACAAGTTGGTATTAGAGCACTAGGTTACATAGGTCTCACAACTCACGGACAAACTTGGTAGAGTCTGAGGGATCGGTACAGAGACGTCTGTATTTATCCCCCAGAGGCTACAGAGTTAGGAAAAGTTTCACATTTGTTCTTTCTAGTCGTGCGGTTCTGTTTCTCAATGCTAATTGGATTTCCACTCTGTTCTTTCGCAGATGGCGAGAACATGCGCTTCTTCATCTTCCGATCAACAGTCCGAGCCCCAGGCAGCTCCCTCTAGGGGCAAAGGGCGAGGCCGAGGCCGTGCTAGAGGCCGAGGTAGGGGCAGAGCTCAGCCCCAAGCAGCAGCACCAGCGGCAGAGCCTCAGGTTGACTTCGAGGAGGAGGTTCCGGCCCCAGCCGCAGCAGTTCCGGTGGGCCCAGCTCAGGTCCCAGAGGGGTTTATTGCTACCCCAGTTCTTCAGGATGCTGTGGTCCGGTTGGTGGGCCTCATGGAGAGTGTCACCCGAGCAGGATTGCTTCCTGTAGCACCATCCACTTCTCAGGCTGGAGGAGGAGCCCAGACTCCTGCTACACGTACTCCGGAGCAGGTAGCTCCCCAGGGTCAGATTCCAGTGGTTCAGCCAGCTATCGCAGTTCAGCCGGGGGTAGTTGTTCAGACCGGTGATGGAGCGGCTATGTCCGCAGATGCTTTGTGGAGGCTGGATAGGTTCACCAAGCTCTTCACTACTACATTCAGCGGTGCTTCTTCTGAGGACCCCCAGGATTTCTTATATAGCTACCACGAGGTTCTTCGAAACATGGGCATTGTTGAGTCCAATGGAGTTGATTTTTCTACATTCCGCCTATCTAGATCCGCCAAGACTTGGTGGAGGGATTTCTGTTTACCGTCTTTGACTTGGGATCAGTTTTCAGAGTTCTTTCTGGAGAAGTTTCTCCCCGTTACTCAGAGAGATGCTTATCGGAGGCAGTTCGAGCGCCTCCAGCAGGTAACTATGACGGTCTCTCAGTATGAGACCCGGTTTATCAATCTAGCTCGCCATGCTCTTGTCATACTTCCCATCGAGAGAGAGAGAGGGTGAGGAGGTTTATTGATGGTTTGATTCAGCCGATTCGTCTCCAGATGGCTAGGGAGACTGGTACTGAGATCAGCTTTCAGGAGGCGGCCAATGTGGCCCGCCGAGTTGAGATGGTTCTGTCACAGGGTAGTGGTCACGGGGGAGACAAGAGAGCCCGTCATTCCGGCAGATTCAGTGGTACCTCATCTGGAGGTAGAGATTCATATGGTAGAGGCCATCCTCCTAGGCCCTTTCAGTCGGCCCTTCAGGTTTCTCACGGTACATCAGGAGGCCGTGGTTCTCAGGCATACTATTCCGATCAGCAGTCACTCAGTGCACCGCCAGCTCCTATCAGCGCACCGCCACTTCAGAGTTTCTGCGGAGGCCATTCAGGTCGACAGGGACAGCAGACTCAGTAGCTGAGGGCTTGTTACACTTGTGGTGACACGGGTCATATTGCCAGATTTTGCCCTCGAGCACCGAGCAGTTCTCCGCGCCAGGATTCTCGTGCCATGGTCCGGGCACCAGGTGCTCCACAGCCAGCCCAGCCAGCTAGAGGCGGGGGTAGAGGTACTAGAGGTGGAGGTAGAGGTCATAGAGGTAGAGCCCAGACCGCCAGGGGTGGAGGTCAGCCAGCAGTAGATCGACCTAGGGATACGGTTCAGGGTGGTGGGGCCCAGCCCCGTTGTTATGCTCTTCAGGCCAGGCCCGAGGCTGAGGCTTCAGATGCAGTCATCACAGGTACGGTTCTGGTCTGTGACCGAGATGCTTCGGTACTATTTGATCCAGGGTCTACGTATTCTTATGTTTCATCTTATTTCGCACCATGCTTGGTCATGCCTAGTGATGCATTGGGTGTTCCTGTATATGTGTCTACACCGGTGGGGGACTCTATTGTAGTCGACCGAGTCCATCGTTCGTGTGTTGTAGTGATTGGGGGTCTTGAGACCCGTGTAGACTTGTTGCTCTTAGATATGGTTGACTTTGATATCATTCTGGGTATGGACTGGTTATCACCCTATCACGCTATCTTGGACTGTCATGCCAAGACTGTGACCTTAGCTTTGCCGGACATGCCTCGTTTGGAGTGGAGAGGCACTCCAGGTTATTCTACCCGCAGCGTCATTTCGTACGTGAAGGCTCGACGTATGGTCGAGAAGGGGTGTCTGGCCTATTTGGCTTATGTTCCTGATTCCAGTGCTGAGGTTCCTCATATAGATTCTGTGCCTATTGTCCAGGAGTTTCCAGATGTTTTCCCTTCAGACCTGCCGGGTATGCCACCCGACAGGGACATTGATTTCTGTATTGATTTGGCTCCGGGCACCCAGCCCATTTCTATTCCGCCATATCGTATGGCCCCGCCGGAGCTGAAGGAGTTAAAGGACCAGTTGCAGGATTTGCTTGAGAAGGGTTTCATTAGACCCAGTGTCTCTCCTTGGGGTGCGCCGGTGTTATTTGTCAAGAAGAAGGATGGGTCAATGAGAATGTGTATTGATTACCGGCAATTGAACAAGGTAACGATTAAGAATAAGTATCCACTGCCGAGGATTGATGATTTGTTCGACCAGCTTCAGGGTGCCAGGGTATTCTCCAAGATTGACTTGCGATCTGGCTACCATCAGTTGAGGATTAGGGCATCCGATGTCCCTAAGACAGCTTTCCGTACTCGGTATGGGCATTATGAGTTCTTGGTCATGTCATTTGGGTTGACCAATGCCCCAGCAGCATTTATGGAGTTGATGAACCGAGTGTTCAGGCCATATTTGGACATGTTCGTGATAGTCTTTATTGATGATATTTTGGTGTACTCCCGCAGCCAGGAGGAGCACGAGCAGCACCTTAGAGTGGTTCTTCAGACTCTGAGGGATAGTCAGTTATATGCCAAGTTCTCCAAGTGTGAGTTCTGGCTGAGTTCAGTTGCATTCCTGGGTCACGTTGTATCAGCAGAGGGTATTCAGGTGGACCCGAAGAAGATTGAGGCAGTCAAGAACTGGCCTAGACCAGCATCAGCTACAGAGATTCGGAGTTTCTTGGGGTTGGCAGGCTACTACAGACGGTTCGTGGAGGGATTTTCATCTATTGCAGCCCCGATGACCAGATTGACCCAGAAGGGTGCCCAGTTCAGATGGTCGGATGAGTGTGAGGCGAGCTTTCAGAAGCTCAAGATAGCTCTGACTACGGCACTAGTGTTGATTTTGCCCACAGGTTCAGGGCGCTATAATGTTTATTGTGATGCTTCCCATGTTGGGCTTGTAGCAGTGTTGATGCAGGATGGCAAGGTCATTGCCTATGCTTCGAGGCAGTTGAAGATTTATGAGAAGAACTATCCAGTGCATGATTTGGAGTTGGCAGCCATAGCTCACGCCTTGAAGATTTGGAGGCACTATTTATATAGCATGGCCTGTGAGGTGTTCACTGATCAGAAGAGTCTTCAGTACTTGTTCAAGCAAAAGGAGTTGAATTTGAGGCAGAGGAGGTGGTTGGAGTTATTGAAAGATTATGATGTCACCATTTTATATCATCCGGGGAAGGCCAATGTGGTGGTCGATGCTTTGAGTAAGAAGTCAGCCAGTATGGGCAGTCTTGCTTATATTCCGGTCAGTCAGAGGCTGCTTGCTTTGGATGTTCAGGCCTTGACCAATCGATTTGTGAGGTTGGATATTTCTGAGCCTAGCCGAGTGTTAGCTTGCACGGTCGCTCGTTCTTCATTATTGAAGCGTATCCGCGATCGGGAGTTTGATGATCCCCATTTGTGTGTCCTTAGAGACACGGTGCAGCGAGGAGGTGCCAAGCAGGTTACCTTAGATGCGGATGGAATTGCAGGGGCGAGTTTGTGTGCCTAATGTGGATGGGCTTCGAGAGTTGATCTTAGAGGAGTTCCATAGTTCCCGGTACTCTATTCATCCGGGCACCGTGAAGATGTATCAGGATTTGCGGCAGCATTATTAGTGGCGTAGAATGAAGAAGGATATCATAGCATATGTGGCTCGTTGTTTGAATTGTCAGCAGGTTAAGTACGAGCATCAGAGGCCTGGTGGTGTATTTCAGAGGATTGAGCTTCCCGAGTGGAAGTGGGAGAGGATCACTATGGACTTCGTTACCGGACATATGTTGACTCGGAAGAAGTTCGATGCAGTTTGGGTCATTGTGGATAGGCTGACCAAGTCGGCGCATTTCATTCCTATGGCAGTCTCCTATTCATCCGAGAGATTAGGTGAGATTTATATCCGGGAGTTTGTTCGCCTTCATGGTGTGCCGGCATCTATCATTTCGGATCGGGGTACGCAGTTTACCTCGCGCTTCTGGAGAGCAGATCAGCGAGAGTTTGGCATACGGGTCGAGTTGAGCACAGCATTCCATCCCCAGACGGACGGTCAATCCGAGCGGACTATTCAGATTTTGGAGGATATGCTCCGGGCTTGTGTTATTGACTTTGGAGGTTCATGGGATCAGTTCTTGCCTTTAGCGGAGTTTGCCTACAACAACAGCTACCAGTCGAGCATCCAGATGGCTCCTTATGAGGCTTTGTATGGTAGGCGCTGCCGGTCTCCGATCGGATGGTTTCAGCCGGGAGAGGCTCGGTTGATAGGTACGGATCTGGTTCAGGAAGCCTTGGACAAGGTCAAGGTCATTCAGGATAGGCTTCGTTCAGCTCAGTCTAGGCAAAAGAGCTATGCAGATCGTAAGGTTCGAGATATAGCTTTCATGGTTGGTGAGCGGGTATTGCTCCGAGTGTCGCCTATGAAGGGCGTAATGAGATTTGGGAAGAAGGGCAAGCTTAGCCCTAGGTTCATTGGTCCGTTTGAGATTCTTGATCGAGTGGGAGAGGTGGCTTATAGACTTGCATTGCCGCCCAGC